>NC_057886.1:12069438-12370815 GCF_019740435.1 Gambusia affinis | reverse complement strand
TCATCCCACTCACCCTCCAGCTTCTGAAGCCTGGTAAACCCATCTGCTAGTCCAGCTTTTGAGAAGACGTTAGTAACGCTCAGTGAATTACTAATACGCTTAATGTGTCAGTAAACTGTAACAAAACTTCCATAGCTTGTGCAATGGTCCAGATTTAATATCCTGCTTCTCATGTCTTGTTTGCTGTAAGATCTTAAACTCTTATTGCTCTCATAATGGGTGTAATTGCATTGCTGGCGCAGTGAAAAGATCTGCAGTCGTGTCTCATCAATGACACCGTGCAACCGAGAAAGGCAGCAGGTCTCCAACCGAGGAGAACAGACTCTTGAGCAACCTGTTACTGTGCATTTCTGCTTGTGTGTGTTTGCAGTGTTCTGTTTGTACCGTGAGACAGTTTATATATGCCCAGTGGAGGGAGATGAAGAAGTGGAACAGTTTAAAAGTGCCACTGACAGCTGCAGTCAGATCCCTAAAGTGGGTTAGTAGTACAAGGCTCATCCTGGCTGTGCATGTTCTGTTCTACTCTTCTTATTATTTATATAAGCTTGTATGCAAAACTAAATGTATATGCATGGCTGTCAGTGTTTTCACATGCATTTATCTAGTGTGCGCACATTCCTCTTGAGAAGATTATACAAATGTAGAAGATCAAGTAGGGAAGGCAACGTATGATGGTGGATTATAGGTCAAGGACTGGAGACCTTCTTGGGACTTTTATATACACACACATGAATACATACAGTCATTGTTTGAAGAACAGGAACCTATTATGAATTCTTGGATTTTATATGTTTAGATCTATAAAGAGTTTTACAATCGCCTTTTGCTGATGGAACACTTACTTTTTTTGTATTACATTTCCTATACTCTCTTGGGACATAAAAAGAAAGGGATTTTTCATAGTTTGACTTGATTTAAGTCTTGAAACTAGAAGAGTCCACCAGGTCTTTGTTGAAAATGTCCTGGTATGTCAAAGAAAAATACATTTTCTGAGAATTGTTAATTCCAAAATGTATTTCATCACTCATTTTATGATAAATTATTGGTCAACATAAAAGGAAATTCCCAAAAGTACTCAAAAGATGAGTTTTTATTACATTTTTTTTTCTGTGGTATACAATAAGCCATTCATTTATTCTACAGGGATATTTTTAAACTATTTTTGTATTTTTAAAAATACACAAAAAATGGTGGCATTCCTCAACACTTGGAATGCCAGCAAGTGTTGAGGTTACTGTATATGCAAAAAAAAAAAAAAAAAAAAAAAAGAGGGAAAAGACTTTCCCTGTTTACAGCTTTTTGCGTGATTTATGACCTGTTATCATTTTAACAATTTAGAGGGTTACTTTTACACAACCCTCTCAATACTCTCATATCTTTCAAAAAAAGATGACCATTGTTGGTGCTCTGAAAACTGTAATTTATTAAATTAGTAGCCTTAAAGGTGAGGGGCTCAAGAACCCGGACGAGCTCTGATAAATACTTGTTTCCAGCAGTACAGTAGCAGCTAAACTCATGACCCCTGTTGAGGAACCCTTATCCTTCCTTTTCTCTTCAGAATGTGTAAATTCTCTCTGCCTGTCCTCATTTTCACAGTCGCAGCACATAGAGAACATAAATCAGTGTCAGATTTGAGGATTTGATGTGACTGATAATCTGCTGCAGATTCCAATGGGTAAAAAACTCACAATAAGGAAGTGCGCCACTGTAAAGTGCCGCTTAGCGTTATCACCAGGGTGAGTGATCTACTGTAGCTCCTGGACACAGGTCTCCTGATGCATGCATTTAATCTTTTTGCTGACCTCTGTCATGCTAGAGTTGCATCACCATCAGTGACCATGGCTGCTATAAATATTTTTTTTAAATGTTTTCGGTTATTTTATATACATGATGCAACTGCTTCATCATTAATCTCCTGATAACTTGGCGTCAGTGTTCTCTTGCTTGCTAACTATTGCAAGTCCCATAGGGCAGAATATGTAGGGGTTACTGAAAACAGCATAGAAATCCCTGGAGATGCAGTTGTTATGCCTGCAAGCTATCAGGAGGCAGTGCAGATGCCTAGTTTAAACAAAAAAAAACCGAGGAAATAAATGTGCTGGCGTTTGGTTAGATGGGAACAGTAGATATTATGACAATTTTGTCAGTATATATTTTTTTCATTTTCTGCAATTGCATTGGAAGAGGAAGTGAATATTTGCAGTCCTGTATTCCAGCCAGTCTCATCCTGTCTGCTCTGTCATCATTTACAAATCCCTGGGACATTAGTTTCCTCTGTCCTCTCTCTTTTTGGAGCTGAAGTTCTTTAACATGTCTAACATGGTTAATCTGCTTTTTGAGTCTCATTACCTTTTACATGTTAATAAAAAATATGAAACTCTCTTTAATGTTACATTAAACTCTATAACGTATCAGCTGAACAGACGTGGTTATGCTGTCTTTCATTTACATTGAAATCAATTTACTGATTATTATGACGTACTGTTGTTAGTAATACAAACTGGATAATTTTAATTTACTGTACTTGGTCCACAATTAGCATTAACATCTGGAAAACAGTAGATAATGCAAGTAGAGATAAGATAATAAAGCAAACTACTCTCCTAACACAGCTGTAAATACATTTAGCAACTCTAAAAATAGTATTATTAAGGTACAAGTTAAAGCTTGCATGTTTATATGTCTGTCTATGACCTTACAAAAATCAGAAGGTTTAGTTTTATCATTAATCTATGCAAAATTTTAATGGATGTTATGTGACCCAGTATCCAAACCAGAACAAAACAGTAAGGCCTTCCCAGAATTTAAGAATCTGGAAAATTCCTTTTTCCTGAACCTGGGACAGAGTGATCCGATCCACCCACAT
The DNA here is from genome assembly GCF_019740435.1 of Gambusia affinis. Classification (NCBI taxonomy): domain Eukaryota; kingdom Metazoa; phylum Chordata; class Actinopteri; order Cyprinodontiformes; family Poeciliidae; genus Gambusia; species Gambusia affinis. Next base: position 12,367,949 of record NC_057886.1, on the reverse strand, counting down.
ATTTTGTCTCATGAAAGTCTTGGCTTAGATTTTGAACTGGTTATGTTTTTCTTTCCTCTCTTTTTCAATTTCTTCTCGTTTTTCTTCTTCCTGCTGTCTGGAAAAGATGAAAATGGACATTGATTTCTGCTTCATAGCTGAAGAATTTCTTCATTTTTTTATTACTTCTTTTTTTTTTTTTCCTTCTTAAATATCTGTGTACTGGGATTTTAGACTCAGAACTAGTCAACAATTTTCACCCTTCTTTTCCAGTTGTGCACATGCCTCTTGTTGATATTCTTGCTGTGTTGCTTGTCTGAGTTCATTTCCTAAATCGTAAACATTGTCGAAATCTTTACAGAAATCTTATGAGTTAGATCTTGTGGAGTATGTATTTTCCAAGTCTGAAAAGAAAATAAAGGAACATTTTATTAGCTCAATTTTACGCTAAGCTAAGGTAAACCTGTTCCCAAAACTGGAGTAATCCTCTGGTATTCAAAAAGTCTTTTTATTTTTTTGACCAAGTTAAATTTGCTAAACCTAGGTGGATTGGACAGTTAGCATTTAAAGAAAGATTTGAGTAAATAGCAGTTTTCGTGACAGGTTCTTGTAACAGTGTTAGCTTTATTGAAGCAGACTGCTGTGGTGATGCCCTCGATTGTACTTCAAAAACCAGTGTTAGAAAAAACAAACAAAAAAAGATTTTCGGAATGGCAACAGCAGCGTTGTGTGGGAGGTGATGATTTTCAAAGAGAGGACCTATAATCTCACCTCCAAACGTCTAACTCTACACCTAACATAAAAATTCTCCAGGGCTTAGTTTGGCCCCACCGCAGGCATGCTTTTTAAATTAGGTGGGTATTGTTGAGTAACCGTCAAATCCATGGTCAATTAGGAAAGTTCTTGTCTAGACAGGGTGTAAGATTGCACAGAGCATTAAGTGCGATAAAAGATGCACAAAGAAAAGTGAAGCTAGATCAAGGATTATCTGAAAAATGCCTCTGCTGTTGCAGTTGGTAATTAGTAAAACAACAGTATAATCCTTTGGCTTGATGACCCAGAAACAAACCAATCACTGGAAGATTCTCTCATTCCAAGGAGAGAGGAAGCTTTAGAGTGGAACATGGCATATGTAAGACATGTTCATAAATAAGTGACTGAAACTAGTGGGTTCTGTGATGAGACTGTGCTGCTTCAAGGGGATTGTGTTATAGAGTCTCCAAGTCTTTGAAGAATCAAAAAGGCCACATTGTGTTTGATGTTCCCTCTGATTTTGCTTTGTAATCTAATTTTCATGAAGGAAATGTTGTTTGTGTGTCCTCTAAGATGGGCTAACAGCAAGTTGCAGGGTTGGAAACATTTATTCACTTCTGTATCGAAACAAGATTATAATTGGACCTGATTTTGAATAAATCTAATCCAAAATCAGAGGAAGTTGAGTTGCTTCCTGGGCTAGATGTTTCAAGTGTGTGATTAAAAATGGCTTTCTTTCTGAGATGTTTGAACATCTTCTTGTAAGAATATGGTGTAATAATCATTCCATCTTCATTATTTATCTGAAGTTGAAGTCCAACATATTTCAGCTTTCTTGTTCTTCCTCCAGGAGTTTCACAAAGAGCTCCCAGGGTATACACGAGTCTACTGCAGGGTTTCCAGTCTTCAAAGAAAAGGGTGCAGGAAGATTAGATGAGAGTCGACAGGTTATTGGACTTGAGTTTTATCTGAAGTGAAAAAGATTTCTGTAAACCCGGTCTTGAAGTGTCAGTGGCTTTGGAAATAATGCTGGAAATTAAAATGCAACAGCTGCTTTACCTAACCTCACTGATGACCTGACTGTGATAAACTACAAGTATGTGTTTCACAAATAACCATACATTTATATTAGAGCTGCAGCAGCAGCTGTGGATTTATTTTTAAAACATTCTGTAGACATAATGTACACGGTTTGAAACAAAACTCAAGTGTACACATTAAACAAATGAGAGAACGGATACAAAGTGAGCACAACTAACTGGTTGGACCAGACTGGGCGTCTGTAGTTGCAGGAATATCAGCTATTTTCATACCACTACTGTCATCTGTCAAGAAGCAGGAGCCTGCAAAAAGGCTGTCAGCGTGTCTGTGTATAAGTGCTTTCTATGCGAGTGTTTTGAGAGCTATGAGTAGGTGTGACACAGAGGGGGGGAAACAATTATTGCACACTTACCAAACATAACTGCAAGCTGCTGCAGTTGTGTCAAGCTGTTAAAGCTAGTGAAGCTGTAATATAATCTTACAGTATGGCTAAAAGGGTGGAAACATTTATCTAAATGGAATAGTCAACAATTTAATTTGTAGATTAAAAGGGGAGATCTTATAGGCAACAGGAGATCTGGCATGTCTTCCTTGTTTGAGGATGACAACAAAAATCCATGTTCACTAAATCTGGCAGACTTGGAAGTGTGTGTAGAGGTTTTTAAACTGTTTTGTATTATCCTCAATTCATACCACACTGTGTTTGGTTTCATTGTTAATTTGTGTCATGATTAAAAGCCACAATTTATGCATGCAACCTTTCTACCGTACTATTGAAAGTCTGGCAAAATTAGCTAATGTTTACTTGATCAGCGCTAAACAGAGCAGGTTTTTTTCTATGTTTGTTTCTTCTGTGAATGGTCATTAATTATTAAATTAATTGTCTAGGAGAAGAAACTACAGATTTTACTTTTATTTCAAAATGAAGACAAGGTAACTATGGAGCTGATATTCTAAACTATCTATAGGTTGAAACATTAGCAAATTTGCACAATTAGCATGACAAAAATAAAATGTACTTTCTGTATTCCTTTGAGAATTTCTAATTTTACCTCAACTGTGATATTTCCAAATTCAACATGTTGTCCAGCATTATGCTAAAGTTTAAGATAATAAGATGAACTTTGCTGTACTCTGTTCAGCCTTCCTAATTTCTGATGAAAGTTTTGCTTTCCCCTCATCTATTTTCAGGCTAAATTAACTGCAAACAAGTCTAAATATTTTTTTAAATATACTGTTAAATTTTTTTTTGCTTCATCTGACTTTATTTTGAAGACCTCATCAATGCGGCATATGGTAATCCTTAATCTCCAGCAGTGTCACCCTAGACTAGCATTGCTGCCAATATGACTATAGTATGGTACATTCACCAATCAGAAAATAGATTTTTGAAGTTCAAATTGACTGATAACTAGTCCATTAAGATCTATGTAGATCTGGATCTCAATGTAGATCCAGATCTACATAGACAACCACTGAAAAAATGACCTAGCTGAATAACAAGACAGTCATTAGTTTAGCTAATAACTAAAGACAGATGAAATTTGAACAAAGAATCTCTTTGAGGATATAAATGTGTAGGAGTGAATGATTAGCGGACTGAAACGCAACCTCTTTTATCTCTGACATGAATAATTTGCATGTGATCTCTCTTCCTCTTTACCACCTCTGTCAAAATTTAGAGCAGGATAGGTCACTCATTCTGGTTAAAGTTGGGTCATAAGACATCGTTAGTAATTCCTGATAACCCAGTTATATTCAGACACTTTAAATGATTGATAACTGATAAAAACTGTGTGAGCACAACCAAAAAGAATAAATCTTTTTGCTTGTCTGTAATGAAGAAGATGAACTCCCTGGCATTTCTCTGTGCATAAATGATTGGTCACCATGAAAAGGGGAAAGAGGCTAAGTCTGCATCTTTGAAATATTATGATGATGTATTGATTGTACCAGAGCAGCAGCTCCCTATGTCACTGTATGAAACGGCTGAGCAGTCAGGTCTAGAAAATTTATGTAGATGTGCTTGGGGTTAATTTTAGAGTGCTTGTATGTGACCTAATATGGATTTTTTTTGTTGAAGGTCCTCTCTCTGTGGAAATATAAAGACATTAACACATACTCTGAGATTCCCAGGCTTTCATGAATGATGCATTAGATGTGTGTTGTGGGTTATAGTTTCCCTCACAATAGAATCAGTTTGTGTTTCCTCAAACAGTTTCTCTCCTTTTCTAGTCCAGCTGGGGGCTTCCAGTCAGAGTAGGAGGGCTGAAGGGCTGTGCGCATTACAGACGTAGGTGGCCTGCAGGGTCTCCTTTCTTTACAATTGCTGCATTATGAAGCAACTTAACTGAAGCCAACAAACAAGACAAACAGATTCAAAGAGTGTGAAGATGCCCAGTGGACTCGAATTTGTTCCCATGTCACTCTTTGCTTTTCTTTGCTCTTTGGCAAAGGATCATCCAATGCATAAAAGGTGGCATTTTCTTTTCCAAACATTTTTTCAATTGCCAATATGAAATTGCAAACTGAGTCAATTATTTTTTGTTTTTTTTTGTTTTTGTTGCAGGTTTGGTTTTGGGGGATTTTAATTGGATGCTCTGTTTATTACTGCTAGTGTTAAATCACACCGAATTTTGAGTAAATCAGCCTCCTGCATTTCATTATTAATTAATGTAGTGATCAATCTGACATGAATGATGAAATGTATAATAAAAAAAGACCAGGAGTCAACCTGGGGGCAAGAAGGAACAATGGCTACAGCTACAACCCAGTAGTCGTATTTGTCTATTAATCTTACTATAGATTAATAGTAAGATTAATAAACAATTTTACCAATTTATTAGGATTGCTTAGACCTTTCTTAGACCTCATAAATCTAAGCAATCCCACTTGTGTGGCTGAGGACATCAGTCTCTCCTCTAGCTAGGAGTCACAGCCTGCCAGTGCTCTCCAACACCTCACCTCCATCTATTAAAACTGCGAAATATTAGTGCTACACCATGTAATTCCTCTGTGGCGTATCTCTTGACTGAAGGTCAGCCACACTTTCTCCTGCTTTCAGTCCAGGTGACTGTGGCTTCAGGCCACTATTCACCTGTTACGCGGATCAGTGAAAGCGTGGATTGTTTTGGCGAAGTCTCCCCATATAGAAAAGCATAACACAGAAACTCTCATCAGGATGACAGAAATTGAAAGCAGACACACTAACAGCAGATTCTCTTAACGACTGAACGAGAGCAACTGATCAGAAGTCCCACAGATAACATGTCCTGTTGAAGACTTGACCTTTAACGACCTGTTTCTTAGTCGTCAGCAAAAACAAAATCTTTCTCCAAAAAGTCCATTTCACATCAAGAAGAACAAACCAACCAGCAGCAGAAACGTGTCAGATATGCATTTTAAAGGATGTTGGAGTTCTAAATCCACCTAATCTAGCCTTAAAAAATAGGAAATGGAAATGGGAAGAAGTCTAAAAGTATAGCCGATTTGAACAGGGCAAATGAGGGCAATGGGTTTATGACAGAAACCTAGACTCAAGTGGAGGAGGTGAAATATCTTGATGTCTTCTTCATGAGTGATGGGCAAACAGATTGAGGTCTTTATGCCGTTTCTCAGGTGCGGCTCCAGTCTGCTGTCTTGCAGATGCAGCTGAACTAAAATTCAAAACTCTTCGTCTTGTTTGCTTTCCGTCTTTTATGTATGGTCATGAGATGTAGATCATGACAAAAAGCATGATCTACATGCTTTTTGTAGTTTGTATAGTTTTAGATGAGCACACTAAAACTATATGGATGAAGATAAGGGATTTAGAAAACCTCTGGAGCAAACATATCAGCATAGAAAGCCCAATCCATCAAATAATCTGGTGATTCTCTTTAAACTGTGCATAGTCATCCACATGTAGCAATATATTTATCGGTCTTTTATTTGATAAAGACGTATTCTTTGTCAATAAAAACAGTGAAAAGAGGACAGTCTTAAAGCCTGTCACGGCTTTCAATGTGATATAAGATTTTCTTCAGTGCAGCCAAGCCATTTAAAAAGCTCCTTTGACATCTTTACATGTGAAGAGTGAGTCATCAGCCTTGCATTGCTTATTAGACGTGGCATTTATAAGCCATTAACTCTTGGCCTAATCTACATTTAATGCACTGATAAGCTAATGGAAAAGTTGCTTTTCTCTGTGATTTTTTTAAATACAGATATTTAAAATAACTGTTTTACTTCTCTTCTCTCTCTTTCCTAAGTTGTCAGTACTTTGAGCTTTGGTTAGTTTGAGAGTGACTGTCTGCAGTGTCTGGATCCATCAAGGTTTCCTGCTGTCATGACCAACTGTTCCCCTCTGATAACACAAGATTCATGCCCTTTGAACATAATAACCTAATAGTCCTTGCTACTTCTGTCACTTTTTTCTCACAGTGCAAGACAAAGAAGGGGGATTGAGTCAAACGACGTGAAAAGGAGATGCAGTAGAGAGATACAGAGGGATGGAAATAACTGTCCTTTTTTTCCACCATTATTTACAGTCATGGGGGTGTGCGCCTGGATTGTAAAGCTGCTTAGTGCTATGATTTAGCTGGGGGATTTGAATCTGTGCTCACCCCCACTTCAAGCACCCGGGTGGAGGCGGACAAAGAAAGTGAGATGGAGGGGGAGTGTGTGCATGTGTGTGATAGTGGGAAACGGCGTAGGAGAAGTGCAATCTGGTTTGGCTCCATGTGAAAATGACCTACTTCCTGTTAGCTCACTCTCAAACCGAATGCTGTTTTCTGATGTGCAGAAGAACGAATGGGAGGTCCTCCGAGGGGTCTGAGGGGGGAGAGGCTGACGTGGCATGGCAAAATGAGGGATAAGTAGGTGGCCTCTGGGACGTTCTGTGTGGAGTGAAATTAATGTAATGTGTGTGAAATGTAAATTCTGCATGCACTGTATATGTAATGTGCACTTAGCGCTGTATGTGAGCACATGCAGTAAAGCAGGCGGGTTGCATGGTGAGATGCTCTCTGTGGCCTTAATTACCCTAAAAGAGGGGTTGATGACAGCTGACTTCTCAGTAAGCCAATATTTGAGAGAGCCAGCCTTGTCAGATGTCCGCCAGTTGAGTGTAAATACAATGCCTCACACATTTACCCTGTAAACCCTGCAGGGGGCACAGCCAACATGCTCACCCTGTTGGTCCACACACAAAACACTTTGTACATCACCCTAACAGACCAACAATACTGTGAAACATGGTGGTGGCAGTATCATGCTGTGTGGTCATTTTTCTTCAGCTGAGACCAAGAATTGAAACATGAATGGCGCTAAATACAGGGCATTTCTAATTTGAGGCACCGTTTTAGGTTAGTCTTAAACATTAAATCCAAATAAAACACACTATTGTTCAAGCAACTGGTAGTGGCAGCATCATGATGTGGGAAGTTGTTCTTCAGCAGGGATCGCAGAGTTGAGGAGGGTTTATGTAGGGTCGGATAAACTTAACAATTACAATACTAATTTGTCTTGTTCTGTAGCATAAAATCCCAGTAAGCCATATTCAAATTTGTGGCTATCATTTGATGAAATGTCAAAAAGTCTAAGGGGTATAGATGTTTTTTAAGATACAAATTTTTAAGAAGATTTTTATCCAACCCACTGCAGAGTACCTCTGCAAGTGTTTTTGTGGTTAAAAAAATGCTTCAAAAGATACGTCTACCTCAAATATATTTTTATGTTGTTTGCCATTGATACTTGCTCTGTAATTGAAAAATGTACAGTGATAAGGAGCTGTAAAAATAAAACTGTGGAGTGTAAAACAAACCTGCACCTCTAGTTAAAACATGTTGTTCTGTATGTCCACCTGACTTGTTTCAGTGTCATTCGCTAAGTTGTAGATATATTTGTGGGTTGTCTGCTTATTTTCTGGTATAATATCAGTGAACAGTTTGCGAGGTTCAAAACCCAGATCCAGTTCCTTAAAGCAGTTTGCAAATCTGGTAATAATAATCAAAATTATCCTAACAATGTTTGATCAGAAATATTTTTCTTATTTACAAATTAAAATGAATCCCCCTTTGCACTGTAATTTAAAAACTGTGCGATAGCTAACTTAGTTTAGCTGTAGCTTGTGATGTAAAGAAAATATCAATAGTTCAATACCAATCTCTGTAGTTGATAAGGATTGTGTTTGAGGGCTTATTTATATTGTTAATTTCCAAAGGGGGATTTTATTGACACATACGATACATTTTACATTTTGCTTGTCATCTTTGCTTTGATTGAATAAATATTATGCTTTCACTGCTGCTTGAGGAAATCTCTCCTGAGTTGTAATATCCTTCAGCCACCAAAAGGATGGCTCTGATAGTCACTTCACAAACTAATGTGTTCGTGTGTAAGGATATGCAGTGGTTTTAGTAGTCAGTGCAGACATAAACAGTGAAACCCTTGCAAATTCTCCTTTGACATATGAAGTAGGGCAAATAAAGTAATTATTATTTCATTAGGTACGCTCACTCGTCATTGTTATGGTTTTGTCTTTTTAACTTTGATGCCTTAAGTGACATGATTAGATCCAGTTCTGAAAAAAAATCCGACTCCTGACTGTAGAGTCATGATTACTGATCAGTAGATGAAATCATGTAATACTGTGGTCACTGTTTATTTGCCTTTTATGATTAAATGTTAATGTTTTCATCCTTCTAACTCTCAAATTGGAATAATATTTTAATTAACCTCTCAAAGCTCTAATAAATATCTTTTGTAAATAAGAGGATTTATTTAGGAAAGGGGGAGGTGGCAGAACCAATCAGGAGCATCTTATTTCCGTGTGCTTTTATGATAGAGACCTTTAAGGCTTTCCAAGGGACGGGATATGAGTCCACTTGTTCAAGTCCATATGCAGATTTCTAAGCTTCTGTCACTCTTGATCATAATATTTCATAAAACAGTTTATTACACTGCAGACTCAAATATTTGATTATGAAATCTCAGATATGGCTGGAAGAAAGCCACAAGAAATCCTTTTTAGAGTTTGCAAAAAGTCATGCATGCAAAGAGAGCAAAGATAAAAAAAAAAAAGGCGCTCTAACCATAAACATCAAACTTAATAAACCATTCCCACAGAGGTCATGGTAGTGGCAGCACCACGCTGTGGGGATCCTTTGGAAAGCTATGAGAAGTTCAATAGTGTATCAATACTTGTGCAAGGCATGGTTATAGTTAGTATGACTGTACTTCTAGCTTGTTAGCTCAAAAGCCTGGATGTGTTGCTCTGAACAGAGCAACCACCTGCTGGGTCAGATCAGATTGGCAGAAACAGCATGGTGCCCCACAGCCGCCTGCTTTCCAGTCTGTTTAACTGGAATCTTTGTTTTCAAAATTGAATTGCACCTCCATTCGTTGGCATGCTAATGTAGGTCATATGTGATGTCTTTTAGATGGATTCCCTGACCAGGTATGCACTGGCGAGCTTAATCCCCATGACTCTGACTGGCTGTTCAGAAAATGAATTAATTTAATCCGTCGTCATAACCCAGCCCCTCTCTCTCTCACACACACACACTCAACTCAAATGCCGTTTCATTTTTCCCCACTTTTTTTTTCAGTGCCCGAGGACTTGTCTTTGGAAGAGAGAGATGAGCTTTCGAACATACGACGCAGAAAAAAAGAGCTTCTTGATGATATCGAAGTAAGTGATAACATTTCTTTCATTTAGCTGCAATTGAGAGCTGAAGGTTTGGATTGGAGGAAAATTTTTGAACTCTTTTGATGTTATGCTAGATGATAATGCAGTGCATTAAATCCTGCATGCAGCTTCTCCTCTTCTATTTGCATGCAGACACACGTCTATCATATCACATGTAGTCTCTTAGAATATTGTTTTAGCATGAATCAAATACATATGTATATGAAATTGTCAACTGAATCCTTTCTTCTTTTTTTTTATTGCAGCGGCTGAAATTTGAAATAGCTGAAGTAATGAATGAGATTGAACAGCTTACCTGTGTTGGGGAGAGGTGAGTTTGGGTTTATTTTAGTGCATACTGTACATCTGAACTGTATAGCAAACTGAATTTCTTTGAGTCTTATAGTAAGGATTATGTTAATTCTGATGAATCGGATTACATATGCTATTTTTTGGGTGATACTTTCCTCATTAAAGTGTGAGAGAATTATGAGGGCCAACAGTGTTTTCCAGAATCCGTAAAGAAAGGTTAGTAAATTTAAATTTTGTCCAGCAAATCCTGACACAAAGAGGATTTTCATCTTAAAAATAGGTGAAACTTGGAGCAGCTTTCATTTGATCTGCTCACCATCTTATTTTTTTCCAAAAAGTTTACTTCAGAATTTGCTCTAGTTCCTGTTTGTAATTTTTTTTTCAGAGAGATTGTTAATTTTACTCCCAGCATTACACCTGTCATTTTATGTTTTACGTGAACAGTTTAATCCTCTATTGTTTGATTAGTGAAGTAAAAAATGGCCTTTATCTAAACATTAGTCAGTTTTTATGTGGATGCTTTCCTGTGATTGGCTGAGATGGAGTGAGGCCATGTGTCAGGCTGTGTGTGTCTCAGGTGCAGCTGGTAAAACTTGGCTCAGGTTATTTTGGGCACAAGGGAGCACTGAGAGCATCCACTGAAACATAAAGGTGCAGATTTTCATGGAGTGTACATTTTGTGTGTTTTCAAAGGATTAAGGCATTGAAATACTAAATAATATTCTTCTGAAACTGTTGTAGAAAGGGTTGAGCTGATTTATTGAGATGTAGTGCTGCAGCTGTCACTTTGTGGTGTTTACTATCTATTTTGGTATCTGTAGATTCAATATTTGACTGAGCAGTAAATCCTAAAAAACAGAATTGACCAACAGAGCAAACACAGCAGGGTGAGACAACCTGACTCGAGATAACTGCACTATTTTTTAATGTTTTTTTTCTTTGTAGATAATTTTTCCTCTGTGGCATACAGATTTTAGGTGACTCAGAGGTTTTCAAAAGAACTAAAATATGAAAAGATACAGTAATAGAACAATTTTCACAAGTCACAGTCAGGGCCAATCAAGCTGAAAATCATCTAATTCTGGTCACTAGCTAAGTGTATCTCATATCTAATAGTTTTTATTGTTATTATTATTGTTGCAGCAAAACCTCACAAAGAAACAAACAGATTGCCATGGGAAGGAAGAAATTCAACATGGATCCTAAAAAGGTCAGGCAGGTTTCTAAGCTTCGACTGAGACTTCAGAATCAATATAAGCTTTGCTTTTGAATTTTATTTGTATGAAGTGATTTATATTTTTTCTAAAATAATTTATCACATTTCTTAAAACAACTGAACTGAAGAGTAATATCTTAACAGGGAATCCAGTTTCTTTTGGAAAATGATCTTCTCCAGAACACTCCTGAGGACATCGCACAGTTCCTCTACAAAGGCGAAGGGCTCAACAAAACAGTCATTGGGGACTATTTAGGGGAACGGTAACTTCTAAAGTTTTCCCTCTGCTTTCTCTTTTCCTTCCTTTTCTCTCTTCCTCTCTTTCTGTGAGCTCTGCTTGCCTGTGCTCTGACCCAACCAGAAATCTCCTGGAAGTCAGTAGCCTGAATTTATGAAGCAGAGTTGTGACAGGAGGCAGTGCAACTGAAAAAAAAAAGAGAGAAAAATTCTGGGCGGACATGTGGTTTTTATCTGAAAGATGTTGGGGCAGGGGCAGAGCTGTCAAAATACAGATGCAATAGTGTCTCGCTTAGACAGCTCAACAGTTTTGGAGCTAAAATAGGTGCTGCATCCTGGCTGCCACATTCGACTTTCCTCTAAGAGTCACAAAATGCACTACTAGTGTTTATCTCAATTTTCCCTAGCAGTTTAAAGTAAATGTAACTTTCTTTTTCTTTTTCTTTTTTCTTTTACAGGGATGACTTTAATATCAAGGTCCTTCAGGCATTTGTGGAGCTTCATGAATTTGCAGACCTCAACCTTGTTCAAGCCTTAAGGTGAGATATACAATGCTAAAAAAACACTGGGCCTCACTTTAATTTGGTCATTCTATTATGTGTCAGATCTCAACATATAACGTATCATCCTTTACCAGTAGAAGTTATCAGTACAGCAGTTTAATACTGTCAAACATTATAACTATAATCACAACCTTAGTATTTACTCCTGGATGTGTCCTTTTTATTACTACAACTTGTGGATTGGGTGTAAATATTGCTTTTTGGGGACAGCGCTGGTGGGATGATGGTAAACAGCCACATGTATAAAAACTCCACATGTTTTTATACGCTAATGTTGTGGCGTCTGACACTAGGAACATTATTCTGCTAATAGTGGAGCAATAACATAAAGTATAAAGACAGATACTTTGAAAAAGATCAAAATAAAAAAATGTAGCTTTTTAGAGAATTTTTAAGTCTTGCCTCAAACATTTTAATTGAATTTACGTCTGGAGGCTCAAGTATTTGGCAAGCTCTAATCATTTTTCTTACTGAAAAATACACAGTTTAGGTACATCAATGTTCCCATCATCATCGTATTTTACCATAGCAATGGTGCTGAATTTCTTAACATTCTTACCAAAAATCCTGAGTAGCTCTTTAAACAATCACAACAGCATTGTTACCTTACCTTCTCATTCTTCTTGCATGTCTTCCTCTTCTTCTTCTATTAGACCAAATCTTGTGCTGGCTGGCACTAGATGTGAGCTAAAAATCCAATATAAATTTTGCATCAAAAATATGTGATGAGATCATCAAGTTTCTGTTTTCTGCTGTTGCAGGCAGTTTCTGTGGAGTTTCAGACTTCCTGGTGAAGCCCAGAAGATCGATCGCATGATGGAGGCGTTTGCCTCTAGGTACTGCCAGTGCAATCCTGGTGTCTTCCAGTCCACAGGTACACACACACACACACACGCACACACGCACGCACGCACATAGCAGCATTGTCATGACTCAGTCTGGATGGATTACTTGAGCCAGAAAGACCACTGCAAACTCAAATCAATTATTTTGACTGTTTTGTTCCCAGTAAACTGCCAGACCTGGATCTGAAGTATAAATTTTACTGTGGCCAAAGCAAATCTTTAATCTTTTCACAAAGATAAGCGTTCACTCTCAGAAAAGAAGATTAGCATTGCAGTTTCTATATAAAGTTCACTTCCTCAGGCATAAATGTACACTTCTCAAAATTTCTGCCAAAGCTAACATGGTGGTCTTTAAGCAGCTTTCCCCCCAACCTGTAATCAGCATCTGTGTCTCCAGCGGTTATAGCGGTATTGATCTCTGCTCAATGGCGGTCATTAGTACAGTCTTGTCTCATTGCGTCCTGTATGGAGCCTCCTGTGTTCAGGTGGCAGCTCAGGTCATCACTATTGAAGCAGCGACACACCCTGACTAAGTTATTGGCCATTTCCTGAGAACAGGGTGTGCAGTGTTATAAATCAAAGTGGAGAGGATGTTGACTGGGGCTGGTAGTGTGTGGATGTGTGAGGTCCAGGATGGTGAGTAGGAGTTATGATCGTGGATATGTGTGTGTTTGTGCGAAAAAGACTGGAGGGAAAGTTGTGTCAACAAAACTAAGCCCTTTTTGCTGATTATACTTTGGTTTTTGTTTCACAAATCTCCAATTAATTATTGAAAAGAGGTTAGTTGTAGTTTTTACTCACAAATCTCAGTCATGTCACTCTGGTTCTTGTTTAAAACAGTTGCTTGTTTTGACAGAGTGGACTGTGCAAATGAGGTACATCTGCCTCTTCATTTTCATATTAACTATGCTGCTGTAATTTACCAGTATAAAGAAAAGCATACAATTTGCACAGTAATATAGACACAGTATGTCTAGGATGATTCATTAGCTACTGAAGGAGCAGCTAGCCCCATTGTGGTGTTTTAAATGGACAGAACTGACTCAAGTATCAGCAAGAATTACATTTACTAAGCTGTTAGTAGCTGTACTGATGCAAAATCAAATAAACACAACTATAACTGAATCTCTTTTAGCTGTGTGAGTGTACCTCCAATTTATTGTTAGCATTGCAGCTCAGCTAACTGCTACAGGAAGTTAGAAAAAATTCCAAAACCTAAATTTAAAACTATATATATTGATAATTGTCATTTGGCAATCATTTAAACAGACAATTATTGTAATTAATTAGCTTAGTAGTTTTTGCTATTGATGTTTTGAACCGATGAAAAGTCCTCCAGTCTTGACTACTTTGCAAAAGGATTCTGCCATCATGAATGAGTATGTATTATGTCAAGAGTAACCCTGTCCAAAGGCAGGACAAATGTGTCAAACTGTCCAATTTCCTCCACAGACACTTGCTACGTCCTCTCATTTGCCATTATTATGCTGAATACCAGCCTTCACAATCCCAACGTCCGAGACAAGCCCCCGGTGGAGCGCTTCATTTCCATGAACAGAGGGATCAATGAGGGAGGAGATCTCCCCGAGGAGCTACTCAGGGTAAGAATGGTGACTTATTTAGTTTGAATGTCTGGAAAGATTTAGCCCTGTACTGCAAATCACTGTGCTGGTGTATGCAAGAAGTGTTACTTTTTCTTTTTTACTTATCTGTCTTTAATTGTTTATATATATGATTTATTAAAAGCAACAGAAAGATTTGACTCTTGTAAACAATTCATATTATGTTAAACTTAATTCGCTTGTTTTATTCAATTGTTTTATTGAAGATAGTGGATTAAAAGTGTTAAAGATGTTTTTTTTTTAAAAAAGTTCCTTTTTATTATTAACCTAGTTTGTCCGAGTTGTGTTTTAATAAGCTAAATCGGATGTAAAAAATGTTTTCCCTTTTCTTTTCTAGAATCTCTACGACAGCATTAAGAGTGAACCCTTTAAAATCCCAGAGGATGATGGGAACGACCTGACGCACACATTCTTCAACCCAGACAGAGAAGGATGGCTGCTTAAATTAGGTTAGTGTGAGTCTCCCTCTGTTCAGCTGTGGGGAGAGTGTAAGACATCCTGGATGAATTAATTTGTTTACTCTTGCATTTTTATTTGCCTTACAGCTGGGGATTTTTTTTCCTTTGCTTAAACTGCAAAGTGTTGTCACGCAAGGTGGAAGTGAAGTGTTACGGTACGCAGACCAAATAGTAGCAAGAGCTTATTTTTTTTAGTAAATGTCCTCTGAAAGGTAAACAATCAGAATAATACTAAGATTGAAACAGAAACGGAAAGCTTAGAAAGGTTTCATGTTATCATGAGCACTGGGCAATGAAATACTTATTTTATGGAGACAAAGAAAGTTTTAAACATATATTTTGTTTGGGATCCATAATGTCCCACAATGCTTAAGGGAATTACATGTTCAATTTATCGCAATTTTTAGAAATAGATGCTAGTTTAGGAACTGGATTACACATTTAAGAGTGATAATTATTGAAAGCATTCAGTAGAAAAATATAGATTGCTATTTTCTCTATTTTTATTGCCTTTCACTAGTTCCAGTTGGTCCTGTGTTTGTAAAGCTAAAAGAAAAAGTTTCATAAATGTGGTGTTTTGCTTTGAACATCATAAATTTAATGGGTAGGGTTTCAGCTATGCCTTTGCAATGCCTTTCAGTTTTCTTCAAATTGAAAGGCATTGCAAAGTCAAAACGCATGTGAGGTAAATTTACCAAAGTATTTGTGGGGCTACTTAAACATGAGCATTTTTCTAATTCTGAAACAAAATTCTTCTTAAATAGTTTTGGTGAATAAATAACTGTGAAGACACAGTTAACATTAATTTGAAAAAAAAAAAAATCCAGTTTTTAAGACATTAAAGTATTTTTGTCAACTACAGTCTTCCCTAAAGCAAAGAGCTGAGTGTTTAATGTAGACTGCCCAGAAAAAAACATTTCTTCTACTGAAAACTGATTTATTGTAGGTCAGGAAAAGAAAAGACTGTGCTGCTGGCTTTACAATTGGGTCAGGGGTGCCACAGAAGGTGAACTCATTTTCAAATGAATAATTCCCAGAAAACTATAACAACAACTTCAGAAACAGATACTGAGAGTTGAGTTCACTCAGGGACCCCACACTGATTTATTTATGCGCAAGTAAGTGGTAATTAGGTAACATCTGTACCTGATCACAAGGGTCTGCCAGTTTCCTTTGTGTACACCCATGTACCATAAAGATTTTTGGAAGCCTTATGTCTGTCGGTGCCTAAAGAGACAATAAAGTATCATTTTAAAGGTGCTGCTTAACACATAAAAATGACAACAGGCACTGTGGATCAAGAAGGGAAAAAAGGTTTCTTGCTTAGAAGAAATACCATGACAGAAAGTTGGTATTTCTCCTTCTAAATCAACATAAAAATGTATTTTCTTCTTTTGTGATAAAGACTGATAAACCTGAGCATCATCACCCTCTGCAATAACAGTGAAAGCTATAGACCTGAGTATCTATTTTTGGTTTACTGACCCATAAATGGTGTGAAAACATAAGGGTGCAAAACAGCAAAGGCCCAACAGCTTGCTTAAGCAGACATGAGGAAATATGTTGAGGCACCTATTGCATGTGGTCAGAGTAAAATCCTGATTTTAAGTAACATCTGAATAACATTCTTAACACTCCTCCCACTTGTCCATTGTCCTACTAAATAATGAGTTCTTTGAAACGTATTTACTACCTTCCTAGTGGTATATTGTTATTGGTGTCACATCATTTAACAATTCTGTTGCTTTTGAAGGCATCCTGATGCCTTTAAGGAAGATAATTGAGATTTTGTGTGTAAAGGAATCCTTATTCCACAAACCCTTTTGCCATTTCCTGCTTTATAGCTTCATGTGTTTCTAATTTAGAGTTCACTTCATCACCCAACGGTAACCCCAGGGGTTACTACATTCTTAAATTACATTACTAATTATATATCTGTTATTTAACACCAAGTTTTATAACCAAATATAAAGAATGTCTAATGGCCGGCATGCAGTTTTCTCATGGGTTAAGGAGCAGATTCACTGCAGGTGGTTTGGTTTATGACCCCATTCACACACCTGGCTTCGACCTGCACATTCCTCTGACTCTGTGTAACGTCTCAGTGGTCTCATCTAGCTGGTGAGCACGAATTCGTAGTGTCCCAGTGTGGCTCATAGGCCTAACATGATTACATTATGGTACGGCTCCCCCCTGGAGCCATTTTCCTGTGCCAGCTTTGATAATGATACTTCTAATTTAACTGTCTAAAAATAAACCGTGGAGGATGCAGAGAAATAAATGCCTTTATTTTTTTGCTAAGTATACCTCAGTGCAGAGCGGAAATTTGTCTATGCTAATTCAACAGCCAGAATGTATTGATATGTGAGGGAGTGGAGAGGTTTTGTAATTATGTGTAGCCCTGCGGACACTACCAACATGCTGCAGTGAAATCTCGAAAGTTTAGGCAATGCAAACACAGTTAAAGGAGGCCCAAAACCTCCTTTATCTGTGTTTCATGCAAAAGGCGCAATTATGCATGAACTGAGAAGACACTAGAATCCTGATATTAGAGCCTCCTTTTTGCTCCTACTTCAAATTTCTGCAGCTGCTGCTAGAGGCTGAACTTGCTTCCAAACCTACATTTATCTTTACTCTTCTTTTGTGTCTTTTTCTTTTTCCTGAAAATTAACACATGAAGTGGCAAACTTGCTCTGGGGTTTTGGTTGCTTTTTCTAATGTGGTTTGTGTTGGGGTTTGAACCTCAAGGGGATTTTTCCTAACGCCAGGTTGGGTCCTCATCAACCTCTTGCGATCCCTCAAGAAAGAAAAACAAGTAACAAATACGCAAAGTCAGTAACAATTTAACAGGTGTGTGAGTCATTGTTTGACTAAGCTTGAAGCTTGGAGAGATCACGGTTGTAGATTGTAATCGTAAAATAAACAAGCCAGCATAAAATCTTCTGAAAGTCAAAGTGAACTTTCTTCTTATCATTGGATAACAGTTCAGTTTCTATTCCATAGTGAGAGTTAAACATATCACCTCACTGACACACTGATAGAAACAACTCCAAACCTCTAGCAAAAATAGCTTTGTTTGTTGTTTATAGATAGTAAATGATTTTGCAACCTTATTGATAATTATGTCTGATTTTAGTTTGGAGTTATTAGCAATTTCCATGAGCACAAATCTTCAATTTAGTTTCAAAGACATCAATTCTTATTCTCCATACATAAGGGGAAATTACTTCTAGATGTTTATGTGGCATATATGTTTATAACACTGAAAGGAGAATGTTCCACTAAAGAAATTAACTCATTTTTAGTATTAATTATAAGAAAGAATAGGAGAAGCTGTGGGGGTGTAAATCATTAGAGCGCCACATATTCTGCTCTTTTTCCTGACGGGGAGACAGCCAGTCTGTCACTAGTACCATTGTGTCACTTCCCGTTTCCTCTGTCTCTTTCTGTCAGGGGGAAGAGTGAAAACCTGGAAGAGAAGGTGGTTCATCCTGACGGACAACTGCCTCTACTACTTCGAATACACAACAGTGAGTCTTCCTCCAAGAACGTTATTTATTAAAGGGAGTTTAATCATCTCCTGTTAGAAGAAGCAGAACAAGTAACTGAGTGACAATTTTCCACTTACAGTTTGTTGCCAAAGTATTTAACTTTTTCATACTGTCAAGTTAAAACCCCCTTTTCAGTTAATTTCAGAGATACTTAATTAACCCCAAAAGGAAATTAAATGTTGATGCACCTCATAAAATTTCTTTCTTAACAATGCATGCTCTTATATGCATTACCAGACTTCTCCAGAACCTTAAAGTATGTAGTTCACCTGTTTCATTAAGGTGTGTTACAGCAGGGACTCATTCATAATTTGTAGGATGTTGGCTTTAAAGGACTAGAGTTTTACTTTTTATGCAAAATTAGGACTTTTTTCCCCTGAACAACATTATGTAGAGGAAATTCCAGGTTTAAATGTTAGTAATTATTGCTAATATAATTTTGCTCACTCATTAATTGCTTGATATCCTACTGTACCAACAAATTTTTTTAGAAGCGGCTATATGTGCTGACGGCAGCATAAACAATGTCCTCTCCATACTCCGGTATTATCCTTCAGCATACTATCATTATATCCTGTCCTCTGTCTGACTGCTGGAAATACGCATTATCCGCTTCAACATCTGAGCCATGAGGACACGTGGAGGACAGAACATGAGGTTGATTTCAAAGCTAGTGGACCATGTCAAACTGAATTTCCTCTAACCCTCTTGATTTTTAATGTGATTTTTACAAAATTATGTGTGCCCTTTCTTTGTCCCTCTTTTCAGTTTGTGAACGTTGACTATTGATTCTTCATAAATTTTACTTTCTATTCCCTTGTTTAACCTTGTCTCGTTTTTGCCCTCCTAAAGGACAAAGAGCCTCGTGGGATCATCCCACTGGAGAACCTCAGCATCAGGGAAGTGGAAGAGCCCAGAAAACCTGTGAGTCTTTCCTCAGTAGAGACCACAATCTGTGTTTGCATTTCTGTCTCACAGTGGTACACGAAAATATTACTGGGCAAAAAGCTAATCATTTGCTCTTTTCTGTTCCACCAGAACTGCTTTGAGTTATATAACCCTAATCACAAAGGCCAGGTGATCAAAGCCTGCAAGACTGAGGCAGACGGACGTGTTGTCGAGGGCAACCATGTGGTATACAGGATATCGGCGCCTACGCCCGAGGAGAAAGAGGAGTGGATTAAATCCATTAAGTAAGTTTCTTTCCGATAATATTGGGATAATCTACCATGAAAACATATTTGGTCTTTACACCAATAAATGTTGATTTCATCGGCCCATGTAGTTAATGGGTTTGCTTAATTGAATAAACAACATTTTCTGTCTAAAATGTCATACTTTACAGAGAGATAAGATATGTGTCAACGTTTTTATGGTTTCATACGTGATAGACATTTCAGTTTAATTTTCAGGTTTGACCTTTTTCAGAATTTCTGCTACAAAATCCTTATCTTGCTTTATGAATGATTAATTTCTCTGAGAATCGTTTGCATTTGATGTGTTTTTCAGCCATTTCATCTAACACTAGACGGGATCAAGAAAGGAAGATTCAAGGAATATTAATGCTTTTGCACTGTATTCCTTTCACAGTTTAGACATGCAGTCATTGACCTAAATACTGACTGCTGTGTAATTGCTTCTACTGAAGATGGTGAAGTCAAAAGCAGTTTTCTCAGCTGAACAGAGCACCTTTTGTGCTGTAATATTCTGCAATTCCTCATCCACCGTCTACATACCATTACAGCCTATTCACTCTGGAAATGATGAAGGGATAAGTGACTTTGCACGGCACATAGGGGGGAGCCAGCAAAGCAGCTCCAAACTGGGTTTGATGCATTCGCAGCCTCTGAGGGTAACGAACCACATCTTCACCAGAGGGGCACACAAGACTCTGGTCCTGGGAGATGAAAGGCTTTTTATGGAAATCATCATTATTTTTTTTTTCCTCCAGTCTTTTAAGAAGATGTCATGGCAAAGGAAGCACACTTTGCTTGTCCTGAGTCACAAGTATTTAGATCCAGGTTATGTTGAAACAAATAGTCAGTTTCTTCAGCTTTGACATTTCTTTAGATGCTTTGGGTTTCCCAGGACACAAATGGGTGTTGTGGGGTAAAGGGTGACCATTGGTCAGGGTTGCCTTGTATGTGCTTGATCACTCCACAGTAGAGTAATTGTTTCATTAGAGATGACAATAAACATTATGAATCCGGGGCATGGTCATGGTTTGCAGCTTGTTGGTGTTGTGGAGATACAAAGGCTATCAGCGATAAGCTCAATGAAGGGTTTAGCCTCTTCTTGCTGCTGGTGCTAACAGGATTTAGCAGCCGTGAAACTGGGCTCCTCAGCAGAGCCCAACTGGCTTCCTGACTCACTCTTGTTTGACGCTGCCTTTCCATCATCGCTCTTTATGGAAGAAAGAAAAAACTCAGTAATCTTGAGCACAATTGTTTGCCCTCCAATGAGGCCAAAAAACCTGCGGGGGAGCAAGAGGGAATGTGTGGGATTGTATGTTTTACTGCTTTCCTGGCAGAGTTCTGGAAGAGGAAACTCTTAAGAGGTTCTTCCAAATTGGAGTAAGAAGAAAAAAATAACTCTGGATGGGGAGGGAGCTCATCTTCTGAAACCATGGAAACCTAACTAGGTCACTGCGCAAACTTTTTTTTTTTCCCCCCGTTTTATGATCTGGTTAAGGCAGGGTCTGCATAAATGTGTCCCATTTCCATATCAAAGACGTTTGAGACCCTTCTGTCATGTGGCGTTGTTTGTTTGATTGCTGTCCTTTGATTGGCTTCTACAGGGCAAGCATTAGCAGGGACCCTTTCTACGACATGCTGGCCACCAGGAAGAGGCGCATCGCCAACAAGAAGTGAAGAGAGACAATCAAGTCAAGCTCCAAAGTGCTCTATCTTCCTCTCTTTTGGTTCATGGAGACACAAATGGGATGCCGCTAAGCTGGTTCACTTGTGAAGCTGAAGACCTGAAGACAAACCTGGACACTCTATAAGTGAGGGGAACATATAAATCTCAACTGTAATGTAGAAACCAATTGAACCAGCCTGTTTGTGTCCTCTTTATCTCATTTATCGCCCCCTGCTCATATCAAAACATGTTTTAGTTGCCCCCTAAAGCACAACTGCCATGTTTCAGGTGCACATGCATGTATGTGACTTATTATAAAGAACTATGTATGTGTTTTGTATGTGTGTGCAGCAGTGTGCATGTTAAGTTTGTTTGCATATAGTGTGAAAGTATTTCCTCCACTGTGCTTTAAAGAAAAAAAGTTGTTGAAGCTAAAAACCAGAGTTCAGGTGGATGGTCATCAATACCGAGGTTAGAAGAATAAACAGGAGGAGGAAACAGATGGACGTTTTTAAGGAATGGTGGCTGTGGTTCAGTGGAACCACAGCTGGACCACGGCGTCATCTCATTCTGGTGCTGAGCTCGTCTCTCCTGGTGCCCTGCTCAGAGAAACCTCAAAAAGGTGTCAAAGTATAGACTATGTTCTTTTCTTTGGGAGCAGAGACTTGAAATGTGCATACTTTGTTATATTTTGATTTAGTAATGGTGCTTTTATATGAGACTTCAAAACGTAAACCTTTCAGACCTGAAGTTGTAATCCTTATTCCCCAATCAGACTTCTGGGCACCAGCTTTTTGTTTTAATATCATTGGAAAACGTGATGCACTTCGTTCCCACATTGCCTTCAAACACATTTATCACTATAGATTTATAATTTGACCTCAACATAAGCCAGGCTGTCAGATATTTTGAACATTTTGAAAATACAAGCTCTTCAGGTCTCACATGTCATGTAAACGGCACCTTTGAAGATTTAGCGCAACTGTGATTCAATGACCCAATAATGACATTGCACATACTCATGTTACATTTTGTAGCATTATGCAGCAGGAGTATGAGAATGACCTTCTGAAGATCTTGAGGATTTTAGAATGAAAGAGAAACTTAGGAATTTAATCTGTCTGATTATTTCAACTAATTATAGCCAAGATGGTGACTTCAGGGAGAAGTGATGTTTCTACTGTTGTTGTTTTTCACACAACATAAAACAAAAGTCCGTCAAAATAAGCACAGATACCTCAAAGGTACAATAGGACTTGATGTTCCACAAAATCTTGCATATTTCCTCAAGTTGATCCCCAGGTTTAAAAAAATGACAGACTACATCATGTGCATAAGAAGCATTAAATGATTGGTTTCAAAGCTAATTATACAGCTAATTACAACCTTTTGTTATACTGTCTCTGTAGTCTACAAGCTTTATAATGAGATCCTAGAAAAGTATCATAGAGCTGCCACTTTAGAAACACCTATTCTACTTTGGTACTTCACTTGATTGCAGCACCTAAAACTTGCATTTAACTTACTTGGCTCATACTTTGAAGACAAATTCTTATCAACAATACCTGGCATTAGCTGGTGCTAAAATATATCAAGAGTTCTGATTTCTGGGGTATCTTAAAGATTACGATTTCAAAAGAGCTTTCATTTTCAGAAAGCCATTTTGATCTAAAGGAAGGGTTTGTTTTTCTCTCTGCAGCAGCCCAGTTGGTACCAGTCCAATTAAGCTCTTTCCAGATTTTTTTTAAATTTCTCTTCTGCTTATGTTGGTGAAAGTTAGTGTATTGTTGTGATCCTGTTTGCATTTGATCCTTGCTTGCTTTTGTGTTCCTCTTTAAGATTTTCTACTTAAAAATCAGCTATCATTTTTTGTATTTATTTTTATTCGTGAAATAATTTTATTATTACTTCCTGTAAATCTTAAATAACGTATGCCTAAGTTATCTATGTGTATATATATTGTATAGGTTTTAGTGTCTTTGTTGTAGTATGCACACTAACATTTTTGCATCTTGCTAAAGTTTGGGATCTTCTTGGCAAAAGCCTTAAACAATCATTTGATAAAAAAAATGATAGAAGTAATGAAGAGAATCTAGGTCAAGTGTGACAAAGCTGTTTAAAAGCCATGACTAATGAGAAAAAGATTGTTATATTTATAAAAATGGAAAAGATTATAGTGAATATGATGTTTCATGTTATGGATGATGATTATATAGTTGATAAAGATGTCAAAAAAAAACACCAATAGTTTTGTATGTGATTGTAAAATAAAAATGTAGGCCTTGTGAAATAAGGGCATAAATTTATCTTCTGCAGCCCTATGTGGGCATGTGGTCGCATTAATTTTTATAATCTCTGTAAGAGCTGTTTGGTCACGTTGTACATTACGTGTCTCTACATAAAGTATACATAAAGCTTGGGATATTCATTATTGACGCTCGTCTTGACCTACTTCTTTGCATAAATGAGATTTAAGTCACGTTGCAGAAAGGTATTTATTACCTTTCAAGTGTAGAGAAAGACTGTTTTGTTACGTGGCTGACTAAAGGCAACCAAGGTAAGCAAACAGGAAGCAGAACAGGATATGTTCGGAAAAACCGGTTGGGTTTCTGCAAAAATACTTATTGGACAGGACATGGAACACTGGTGCCCCCTACAGGTGCTTTCCTTAAAATTACAATTTGAAAACAGTTCAGTTAAATTAGCAAAGAATGATCAATTTATAGTGTTGCACAAAGTTTACTTTGCTGTACAGAATATTTTTAAAATACAGTATATCTTGTTCTTTCACAGTATGGAATAAAAGATCACAGTGGAAGCTGTTCATTTCGTCTCTGATAAAATATCTATATTTTTTGCCCTAATTGACTGGAAAGGACTAAGAACAAAGAAAAACAGGCACACAGAAAACAATCAGATTCAACCCAAATCACAATTTAACCTTCTAAGATTATAATTTCTATCTCTTGCAAAAACTATGGCATGATTATGCAAAAATCATGCCATATCATTCGCAATCATTCCCACAATCATTTGCAATTTCTGTTATTCTTATTGTAGAAGATCACAGTTGCTACAGTCAGAGATCCTGAATGATTCACTAATCAAACCATTTTAGAGTTGAAGTTTAGGACTGTGATAAAAACTAATTGATAGGACTTTTCCTCCCCCTTTTTTGCCAAAAAAGTTAACTAAGCGTTCATGGCATTGAAACGAGTACTCACTCTAACAATGTCAAATGTGTAACCTAGTGGCTGAAGTGTAAATTACACCTGTTAATTCTCAAGAATATAGACGACTGTTGGGCTAAAATTATTTATTACCCTGGTGATTTAGTGTGCTACACACTTTTATCACAAAAATAGTTATACAATGGACAATATTCAGTTATTAACATCTATTCTTGTTCTGATTTCCAACATATGTTATTCAAATGCTTAATCTATCCAAAACAGACTTCTATCATTTTCCAGGACTGAAATGTTTGCCAACATATTGCTGCTTCCTGTTTGAAATGGGGAATACTTGACCTTGCAAATAACACCACACAAAAAACCCTAGTAATATCTGTTAATATACCACACATACTTCTGATACAGAATGTAATTTGATTGCACAATCAAATAAAAACAGAAACTTGAATAATCAAATTTAACACAAATTTTAGGACATACAGGTCTCCAGGACAAAGATCATTTTCCCTAATGGAAAAAGTAAAATAAATGCTAATATTCTGCAACAACTGGATGCTGCAGTATTGTGATATATATTTTTGGACATAGCTGACCGAAGCTAACTCCTTGAACAATAGACTTCTAAAATATAATCAAAGGACTATGTACTTTGAAAAGGAATTAACTCTCAAACATTTTCATATTTTGTCACCTTACAATCTCAAGCTTTATTATGTTTTATTGAGTTTTCCATTGTGGACCAAAAAAGGTCATTCTTTGAATTGGAAGGAAAAAATATGGCTCTCAGACACCTTAGATTCTCAATGGTGTTTGAGTAGCCAAGAGAGAAGAGTCATCTGGTTTTCTTCTTATCTAGTTGCCTTCAACATTGGTCACTAGATCGAGTTTTCAATTAATGTTACAACGAACTAATGTTTTTAGATGTAGATGTAACAACAAATGCAGGTTTTAGCAGGTTTTTTCATGGAATAATTGCATTGATTTCCACAACAGACTGAAACTAAAGGTTCTAGTAATGATACATTTAGATGTATTTTTCTTGTCATTAAGTTGGAAACCTTGTGCTTTTTTCTAATTAATTTTTTGCAAATGTCAACACCTCATTAAAGTTGGAAAGTTGCTTTTCCTAACTGTAAAACCTAAAAATAGAAGTAAAATCGTGGCTCTTTAAATTAATTAGCTATATTCAGTAATATTCAGTATTTGTGGCTCTAAATAAATTTTAATTAGCATGACTGAATGTAAAAATGGCTCTTTGGATCGAAAACCCTGGTCCGTCATATAAGATCCTAACGAAACTAAAACTTTTGCTTTTAAGCTGCAAACATACTGTGACTACGGTATTTACAAAGAAATATATATTTTTTTCCTGGTAGGAATTAACTCAACTCAAGTCTTCTGACCAATAGCACTCACTTATTTGGCTGGTCTCTTTTCGATATAACGAAACGTCTTTATTTCACTTTGCTATTTGACTAAGAGATTGCTCAGTGACCTTTTATCGACCTCTGATGACTCAGCAAGGTGAAGATGACACCTGGTCATAGTTGGGACATTTGAGGAGAGCAGGGTAGCTGGCGCTCATCTGCAGTGACGCGTCGCTTGAAATGTCAGAGGGGCTTCGTCCACGCGACCAGGACTCTGGGTGGAGGAACTGACCGGAGTGGTCAGAGCAGTTGCTGAGCCGAGGCCGGTAGAAATTGGGGCGGCGAGCCTGGTAGATCTCCTCTGCTGTGTAGCGCTTCATGAACAGGTAGACAGACATCACTCCCGCACTCTGCAGGAGTCACAAGGAGGAGAGAAGAAATTATTTGAACTGAATTTGTGGAGTAGTGTGATAATGTGGGGCAAGAGTCTGTAGCGCAAATACTATATAAATCCAGAGATATTTAAAACGTGAACCGGGGCAGGAAAACACTGTAGCACTACAGTTCCTCATTGTGACCAGCAGAGGTCACAATGAGGATGTATTGTGACCTCTGCACAATACCACGGTCAATACCACGGACCACATTTGGTCTGTGGTTCCAAAGACATTTTTTAGCAGGAGTTGTTTTAAAGTGGTGGAGAGAGAAGATTGAGATCGAAAAAACGGATAAAATGTAATTATTTTAATGGTCCAGTACATTTTTCCTGAGTAATTAACTAATTTAATATTTATAAAGTGCCAAAAAAAGGCACAATGAAAGAAATAGGTCAACAAGTCAAGTATGTTATATTTTAAAATGGGAAATACATCCATTGGGAAAATTTCAATTTCAATAATATTTTCAAAGATAATTACTCAAAATG
Organism: Gambusia affinis; assembly: GCF_019740435.1. Lineage (NCBI taxonomy): Eukaryota > Metazoa > Chordata > Actinopteri > Cyprinodontiformes > Poeciliidae > Gambusia > Gambusia affinis. The sequence continues at coordinate 12,341,358 of NC_057886.1, read as the reverse complement.
TGGAAATATCTAACTGAAAGTTGAATTCAGTATGTTTTAAACATAATTGATCATTTCAGTTTTTATAAAAAAAATATCGGCAGTTATTATAGCAGTATAAGGAACCAATAGTATGTTACTTGAACTACAGCTAAAGTGGTGCAAAGCAAAGATTTTGCTGTCATTTTTGTACCTCAGTGAGCAGGAAGGAGAGGGCAGCGAAGGCGAAAGACCAGCCATATTTGTAGGAGAAGTAGACCTCACTGCTCTTTGTTCTGTTCAGCATCTCATCATTTATGCTGGAGATGTACAATACCAGACCCACCACTAGAGCCAGCCCTGAAACATAGAGAATTGTTTTGTCAGGAAATAAGAAAAAAAAAAAACACGTCAGAAACTTCAGACAAATAATCAGATCTGTGTACCAGAAAGGATAAAGAAGATTCCTGAGACAAACGCCAGGATGGTGCGGTGAGGACGGACATGTCCGATGTTGTTGAGGACAAAACCGATGAACATGAAGAAGAGGCTGACCAGAGGGAATGGAGTCGATGAGCGGATCATCTCTGAGAAGATGAAGCAGAGAAAACAAGTTGTAGGGCATTGTTTTCATTCATGTTGACGTGAAGATAAGTTACTCCTTTATTTGATTGAACTTGTAAACATTTTTCTGACATTTTGTCCTCAGCTGCACTGAAGGAACTCGTGATATTGATTGTGTGTGATAAGTATTCTGGAGAGAAACAGGCAGGAACACGATGACTCATTTGTCATTTCTCATTTGTTTCTGATGACTCATTTGTCAGAATGCTTTCAGATCAGGTATTTCTGAAAGGACATGCATTGGAAAACGACACGCTCTTATCACAGAACAGTATTCCAGGTGGTTACTTTGAACAACATCAGAAGGATGCATTTGCCTAAAGCGTAGGTTTTCTTTTTTACTCACTGAGTACATTTCCTGTGGACTCTGACGTCAGATGGAGACTCGTTGGCATCATGTACTCAATGGTGAAGCAGCGGCCAGATTCCTCACCTGAGAAAAGAGGATGGTAAGCAAAATAGAAAACAGAAGATGAGCTCTCATTTGCACTGCTTCTCTAGAAATCTTAAAATCAAATAAAGCAGGAAACAGGAATTTAAAACAGGTAAATGTCAAAATGCTGCAGGAAAATAGTTGATTTCTAATATTTTCATTGTCTTTATAGTGAATTTATTTATTTATTTTTTGCTGAGGGAGCAAAAAAAGCAAAAAAAGTGTGGAGCTGTTTTTCATGAGTTATGTTTTCTAATGGTTGAACCACTGCTTTTCCAGTGTGGAATGATCTCAATTAAATACTTCTATGACTTGCACAATCAATCAATAATCGTTGATGCTGATGTGAAGATAAGTTACTCCTTATAAAAACTTTTATAAATATGGATGGATGGATCTATCTATCCATTTTCTAACACCCTTGTCCCTAGTGGGGTGGGGAGGGGTACAATCAATAATATTGCTCAAAAATATGAATTTATGACAGATTTTCACAGTTTCAAACACCTGCATTCAACCTGAATAATATTAAGCTTAATGTTTGCACTTTGTACATTACACTTAAACTCACTTAAAATTTGTAATTTTCAGTCAGAAAATTACAAACATTATGAATGATCTGAACTTAGTCTTACTGAAAGTGAATGAACTTTGTTTAAAATCACGGCTAACCTACAAAGCAACCAGTTTGAGTTTACTCTTCCAGTTTTATATGCCAATAACTGCTATTTTAACTTTTTTTTATATATTTTTTTTACAAATAATAAAATATCCTCCATCTGCTCTCAGTTACTGTAAAGCTCTTCCTTAACTGTCGATAAGAAATTGATTCTCAGTTTGTCTGCAGTGTATTTTTATTTTTAGAGAAGTGTGGATTACACGGCATGCTGTGGAGAGAAGCAACTCAGTCGATGCAACTCAGTCGATGTAATACAGAGTCCAGCTGGAATTATTCTGTCTGTGGCTCAGTGGGGTGGCATCGCTCTCATGAAGCTCGTTGTTTATATAGTATGGTGCAGCACTGAAATCGCCTGCATTACGTCTGAGTCCTCCTGTGTGGAACAGGAGGACTCAGACGCTCCTGTTCCACACTTACTCATAGCCGCTGTGAATGTCAATTAAACGAATGTCAAGGCTGCAGCGGAGTGACGACACGTCACTGTGACACAATCAGTTCTCCCCAGTTACAAGATGAACATCTTTCAAAGGGAGAGTGTGAAATCCATTTTCACCAACCCTGATTAGCAGAAGGCTCACTGTCAAAATTCATCACAAATTTCTGCATCATTTCTTAAAGCATTTCAATGTTACCAACCAGCCAGAAAGCAGACCCTCCAGAGACCTGAGTGCAGTGACGTCTTGATGTCAGCCGTCTGGTTCAGAGGCATGATGACTCCCTCCTCCAGGTAGAGCCAGTAATCTGTGCTCACCGCCACTCCCAGCAGCCCCAGGCCGCTGATTGCAAAGACACTGCTGAGTAAAGTCAGAGCCTTCCTGCTGCACGCACTCATGATTTCCAGAGTTGTTATAATAAAAACAAAAAACAAAACAAAAAAAAACTGGGTCCTGGAGCAATACGCTGGAGGGAAGGAAGCAAAGAAGGCGTTTAAGTGATGAGAGACTGAATGTTAGAATGATGTGGAAAATCAAAAATACTGTTTGTAAATCTAAATGTAGCTTTTTTTATAATAAATTCCAAATAATTTAATATTGGTCATATAAGCACATACAATAAATAAAATACTTGTTTTTATACATGAGAAAAATACAGAAAAACAGCTGTTCTAATAAAATCTTACACATGTATTCAAAAAAGATTACGCAATCTCATTCATTCAGAGTTTTAGATGTGTCTGTAAGTGTTGAGCTCTGTGAACTCATCCGAGGAAAAAGCAGTGAATGTAAGAAAATTTGGAGCAGGAAAGAAGACAGATAACTGACTTAAAGATGAAGATGAAAATCTCTATGAGCGCCAAGTCTTTCAGTTACCCACATGACATTTCAGGCCATTCTTACAAAGCAATCTCATTGAAATGATGCAGGGTTAAATCAATAATACCTTTAATGTTTATTTTAGATCTATTTTCAGTCATGTGCCAGAGATCAAACCTCTGCTATATCTATTCTCCTTTTTAAATTCTGTTCATGTCCCGTCTAACTCCAGGCAACCCGCCATGAAAGAAGGAATGAAATGGAAACCATTTATGAAGCCTTTTGAGCCTCCAGACTAAAAGACCTGAAATACATGGTAGACTACTATGAATACAAATGTTCACATTGTTTAAAATCCACTCCTCGTTTTTGACATTTTCAGCCAGTAAGTAGAAGCTAGTTGCTCACAGACACAATCAGTCTCCAGATATGGGTGAAGAATCACACAGTAAGACGTCATCTGAAGAGGAAAAGTGGTAATTTAGACCTCCCCCTGGGACACATATGAATGTGGGCTGATTTACTAAGGCACAGAGTGTCAGAGGGCAGTGCAAATCGACATAGGACTTTTAAATATGCATTTCCTAAACCTTAACTTTGCTTTCTTCATAACAGCCTGAAGACATTCATCTATCAACTTGAGATGTTAACGTCTCAAAAGTTGAAGTGGTTTTTAAAAATAAAGCAGCTCTTTAAAGTTATGTAGATTTAGCGTCCCAGCCTCCTGTTGTTATGCATCATCACAAGCAAACAAGACAGCTGATTGAAGTCCTGCACCACCTGGGTGCCAGCTGGGAATGTTGTGATTACCAACTCAGTCAGATCAGCCCAACTAGGATGCTTTTTACTGCTTTATTTACCAGAAATAAGTTATTTTGTCTCAAAATTAATGCAAAATAGGCTTAAAAATATTCAAAATTAAAACAATGATAAAATGCATTAAATGTTTCTTAAGTTTTATTGAAGTAGCTATGAACCGATTCATCAGCTATTTGTAAGTGATGAGTGAATGCAGTTTATAGCTAAGACACTATCAATAATTAACCAGTGATTTTAGCTGGGAACAATTATTGACACCTCTTTAGTTAAACACACTGCTTTAGATAGTTCAAATTTAAAACAGCTGCAGAAAATTCAATAGAAAAAAAAAATTGAGCCTAATTTGTTTTACATTAAGACTGTTTTCAGAGGTTTTTTTTTTTTTAACATAACACATCTCCAACTAAGAAATAATTGTTTATATTAAGAAAAAAACTACTGGTGCCACACTTATTGGCACCTTTAACAGTTCTAGTACCGTTAAGTAAGTGTGACTGAAACATTCATTATATAAAATAGTTGTATATTATAATTGACATCCTCTCCTAGGAAATTGCAACAGGAAAATACATACTTGCACAAACTTGTTTATATCTGCAGACATAGCGATAATTAAAAAGTTTAAAAAAACACAACTAAAGGACGCAAAAGGATGGACGAGGATTCATCTTTATCTTGATAGCACACACACAAAGCAGGATGAAATGGAAGGTTAAAAAAAATCTTAGTATCCATCATTAGGTGTTAATTACAAGTTAAAAAGATATGAGGGATGCCAAGAAAAATTCTCTTTGTTCAGCCATCAGGAACATGAGCGTGTGGAGTTAGCTAAAATAAATTGTGTTTATCTGGAATGAGGTGTTTTGGTCAGATAGGACTTGGATTGAAGCTTTTTGGCCACATATATTTCAGCTGGATTTGAAGAACAAACAAACACTGAGCTTGTTTCAAAGTGGATTAAGTATGGTGAAGGATGTGTGATACTGTGGGCCTGTAATTCATACAAATGTATTTGATAATTTTTAAATGCTAAATAATAATCAACTAAATTCTTGATATTGGCAAATAGAAATAAATTTGGCACTTCTAGAAGACCTAAAATGACAGAAGTTGGTTTTGATTTAACTTCAGACAGTGAGAAAAAAAAGGTGTATGTAAACTTCTGGTTCCACTGTATCGTTGAATTTTTCTTTCTTTGCAAGTGTTTAAATTTGTTTTTCCTGAAGAAGCTTTAGAAACAAATTTCTAAAAGAGTTACTTGAAATTAAGCTCCAAGAAGCTGGACAGTACAACGGGAATGAAACAGTTAACTCAACAAGAATGTCTGACAAGTTCAAGGTGAAAACCGTTAAAATCCCGAATACGTCCAAAAGCATGTGACGTTTTTTACAATGACTATAGTGCTCAGTTTTCTCCTACCTGTTTGTAAAGTGTTAACCACAAAATCTTGCAGCTCACGGCTAAAAACAAGAAAGTCCTGATGGAGGAATAATGAGGTAAATCCAACAGTGATCAATAAAATCCTCTGGAGAACAGTGAATTGACGGAGACGATGAAGCGGTGTGTCGATGCTACAGTCCAACGGATGAGGGAGAGACAGAGAGAAAGAGAGAGAGAGAGACAGAGAGAGAGCTACTTGGTCCTGCTCTGCTGTCTGATTTCTGTTGCTCATTTTGCAGATACTCACACACACACACACACACACAGAGCGAGAGAGAGAGAGAGAGAGAGAGAGCGACTCAGCAGCTGCAACTTCAAATGACTTTGAGCATTACTAGCAAATTACTAAAGGAATTCCTAGATTTTAGGTAAAGGCTTTGTTTTATGTAAAGATGACCTGATTCCAAATGAATCTTGATTAAATTATGTAAAGTTGGCTGTAAATGTAGCACCAAGATCAGCTCACCTGAGCTTCCAGGCTGATGTCAAAACCTAAAGATGGACTTTATGCTGTTTTGTTTTATCACACCAACTTAACCACTCAACTCATAAAATATCTGGAAATATCTTATTTTAAGATCAGCGAAAATAAATGCAGCTTTTGAAAGTTGGTTCTTTTTGCTGTTTTGCTGAACAAGTAGAGAATCAAACACATTTGAGCAGCAATACCACACAAGGAAAACAATCAATAAGACATTGTGATGTATATTTATATATATATTTCTATATATATATTTCATACTTTATTAATACACAGTATCCATCATACGACAAAGAACAGAGGGACAAGAATCAGGTTACAAAGCAGGAACATTGAGGGGAGACATACAAACCGCTCTGTAGCTCTAAATGTAACCTGTAGTAATTCTTTACCCACATAACAGATTGAAAAATGTTTTTCTCCAATCTTCCATCCAACGTAGTTTCTCAATATGAGACATGTAAACATTCAGTTTCTTTTAAAATATTTAATTTTGGTCCTGATACATAGAGTGCCTTGAAACAATATTTATACCCATTGAACTTCTGTTGCTTCGCAACCCCAAACTTCAATTTATTACATTGTGATTTCATATAAAGACCAAGGTCATCAACTCATATTCTCAAAAGCTATTGTCTTGCTGCTTTTAGTTGCATCCTTGGTTTGAAGCTCCCGTTTGTAACGCTTATGAAAATGGTTTTTTTTTGCACATTTATTAAAACTGACACTTTGTCATCAGAGTATAGTTTAAGACAGATAATCTGGGGAAAACAAAAAAAAAATCAAGCTCTTCTACCACCTTCAGAAATATATCGCTCGGTTAAAAACAACGTACATGAGGTTGACAGATTTTTTTGTAGTCCACTGTAATAGCTCAGGAAGAAGGCAAAGAATCTTGGCTTTTTTTTTTCAAAGATTATCTGTTTCATACAATACTGTCACAATATAGAGGCAGTGTTAACAACTGTGTAAAAGATTAATTTTTTAAATAATATTTGCATATTGTAGCTTTAATACAACTGAAAGAAATGGTTGATTTTCCTGCACAGGATGCCATCTAGTTCTGAGAAGTTTGTTTGATTCTGATGTGTTGGAGCAAAGATGCATCTAAAAGATACAGGACAGAAACTCTCGAAGATCTAACAGGTCCATGGCAGACCAACATAGCATAGTGTGTAAAATAGTGAAGTGAAAGAAAATACCAGGCAAGGAAAACCTTTATCAGACACTGGAGGAGCCTCAGAGTTACACAGCTCAGGTGGAAAAAATCTGACAGCCACTCTACACTCTGCCTATAAAGGAAAGTGACAAGAAATATGTTGTTGTTGAAAGAAAGCCTTTGGAAGTCCCATTTAAAGATAATTACACAAACAGGACTCATGCTGGGCACAGTAAACACAGGCTAACCCATGGAGGTGGCAGCATCATGACATGGAGATAGTTTTCTTTGGCAGAAACTGGAAGGCAGGTCAAAGTTGATGTGCAGGTGAATATAACTAAATACAAAATAACTGGGTATAAACCTGTTAGAGGCTTCAACCGTGGCATAGAGAATGACTTTCCAACAAGACATGACCCAGTCAAAGTCAACGGGTAAATCCAACTCAGAGTCTGCAGCAAGACAATTTGATGTTAAAAGGTGATTCCAATTCAATCTAACAAAGCGTGAGCAAAGCTGGTAGACAAACACCCAGAAAAGATCTAACAATGCATCATTTTTACATTACAGTTATGGATCAGTGTGTGTTACACTGCCATATAAAATCTCAGTGAAATACATTGAAGTTTGCTTGTTGTATAGAAATAAAAAGTGGAAAAAAGTCAAGGTGTATGATTACAAGTCACTGTAAGAAGTGCAAACTCAGACAGAATGTTTAGATTTAATTCATGGGTTTTGAGTTGTGCAAGAATCTAAAAATGGCAGCTTTTTGAAGACTTTCCATTAGAAGTTAGTATCTCTCAGTAGCATAACGGACAAATTAAGTGTGTTGAATACATAAAAATGTGCTTGGAACCAGATATTACAAATAGCCATGTCAAACAATTCACATTTCTTACACTGCTTACAATGGTGCCATTTTAGCCAAACAGATTAGGCTACATGACAGAGAAAGAGGAAAGTCGTGATCGGGAAAAAAAAAAACAATAAAAAAAAAAAATTACACATTGCTGGCTGGTTTTCTCATTCTGCACAACATTACGGTCTCTACATCATGCAGGGGCCTTTTTTCATGCTCGGATCAGGCCTCGCCTCACGCATGCACACAATATAAATATAAAGACATGACACATTGCAGCCACAGGGCGCTCCAGAGTCGTTGCACCATTACGGCTCGGTTTGGGATTCAGTTTGTCTACAGAGGGAGTCGACCCTGTCGGGACCAAGGCAAGAGGGGCATTTCCGATCGCTCCACGCACAGGTAGTGCTGCATATTCTCTATATGACACTGAGTAGTAGAAAACAGCGGATAAATACTTGGTATACATACATGTAAGACAGGGTTTGCTGATACCAAAGCTACCAAAGAATCAGCCAAAATTCATATAGATCTGTTTTCAGGACTAATCTAAACATAGAAATGTTCAAACCCTCTATGGTAGTAAAAGCACATTCATTTTGTTGTATAAAATCGGCAAGTAACATCTCTTCTTGAACAAATTTACACAAAAAACAACAACAACAAAAAATAACATTGGGGTTGGACCTCTTTGAACGTAAAAGTCAAACACAAAACCTTTATCCCAGTAAGAAACTTTTAATCCGAGTAAACATGTATATCGTTGAATTTTATATCAGTATGCTAAACTTTACAGTCATACAAGACGTGTACTGCATCCTAGACCCTACAGCTCATACAGAGTCAGAAAATAAGCATGCGAAAGAGATCTGCTTTGTGCATATGAAAATAGCGTCTCGCTAACTCAGATTTTTTTCTGAACGACACTTGTCCACTGCAGCTAACATCTGCTGTGCTGAAAAGACCAGGATGAATTGGAACATTAACACAGTTTGCTTTTGTTTGTCCAAATCGCGTCAGATATACTGTAGTAACTTTCTACAAAAGGACAAATACAAACAGCCTCTTGTTGAGACGTTTTAGTGAGTTGACAGCATAAGGAAAGGCCAAAGGTGGAAAAAAAAAAAAAGCAATAGAAATGTATTTTCATCTCTACTTTGGCACTCGTGTAACAGTGTACTAACTCTTTTCTCAGTGTAGAAATGTAACAAACATGTCGATAAAGTTCAGGCAGAACAAGGGGGAAAAAAAATGCTTCAGTCTTTTTGTGCATTGCGGGGAAGTGAGGGAAAACCAGATTGTACCTTTAACACCAAAAGAGATAGTAACTGATACCAAGACACATTCATTCACAAGATAAAAGGCTATAGGTCTGCAGAAAACCACAGCCGGGAGTCTGGAAACACAGAGTTGGACTAAATAATGCACCACAGGATAAGAGTTGGAAATCAGTGCCAGTTCCCTTAAATTGCATGATTCTCAGATGCAGAAACTAGAGGACAAACTGAGTCTGTTGGTCATGGGACGTTTTAGATGTTTCCTCCTCATACCACGCTGTGCAGATATGGATGGATAAACTGAGGGTTGATGAAGGAGAAGCCAGCGAACTCGCTCTGGTCGATGTTGGCGATGACCAGTTGGTCTGGAGGGGTCAGTACGGGCTGCGTGCGCGTGAAGAACTTGTCGAAGTTTTCCGCTCCCTTTCCACACTGTGAGAGATAAGAAGATAGAGGAGAGAGAGGGTGCTATGTCAAACATCCTAACGTTTTCTGCTTTAGAGGCTCAATGGACCCACAAGGAGGGTGAAATTTCAATCTTTAGCAAGTAAAAAGCTGCAGTCTAAAGCTTCCTGTTAAATAATGTCCCAACAACGTTCATTATTTAACAGGCATTATTTATTTTATGCTTCTAGACCTTTTTAAATACTACATACTATGAGTAATATATACAGTTTTTAACTCAACATAATATTGCCACCCTGTCAGAATCTACTTACACTATATATCATTTATGCACTTTCCGTATTCTGAATGACAATAAAGTTTGTCTAAGTTCAAGTCAGTGTAGAAAAAACCCCAGGTGTAATTACAACGCATTCACTCAATGGGAGGCTGATTGCAAATGCACAACACACTTATACACACACAAATAGTAGTTTTTTTTTAATTTCTGGAAAACTACCTCACAATTGCACAATATTTTTTCTTGGACAATCACATTGAATCCCTATAAAATACATTGAAGGTGGTAGTATAACAAAATATTTAAAAAGTTCATATGGGCCTAACCACTTTTTGCAAAGCTTGTTATGCTCTTTTATACAATGAAATACAGATGTTGCGCACAGCAAAAAACAATAATTTGTCATATTGAATTTCAGCACTTCTTCTTTGCAATGCATCTACTCAGGAGATACATTAGCATTCCAGATATTTTCAGCTGCTCCATAATTTAACACAAGCAGAGCCATAAAAGCTCAGATGGATCAGTTTGCTGTAACTTCAGACCAATTTATGTCGCAGCATACGATCTCACAAATGTAATAAGCCACACAGTAATAGATCCACCTGCTTTTAGAAGTGTTTTCCAGTCCTTATGTGTGACATCCAGTGTGCAGTTTTGCATTTATTTGGTGTGGAAGTAAAAAGAAACTGTGCTATTTTTAACCATCAGTGGCAACACTTCAGACTTCCTGGGTGCTGAGGGGATGAAGGATGGGGTGGTCAGCAAGCAGAAAATTAGAAGTTTCTATCACAGGATGTGGTTTAGGAAGTGCAAGCAGGTGCAAACTGATGAATTTTTAACCTTCAGCTTCTCTGGGTGAATATAAAATATAACAGTTTAGCAAGAAAAACCAATAAATGCATAAAAAAACATAACATACAATCAGATTCCTGCATTCTCACTAAGGCGCTGTGTTTGGAAGAAGCAGTTTCCTCCAGGAAATAATTTTAATTATTCAACAGTGATTTAAAATGACATACATCACACTCTGTATGTGGCAGAAAATTGCTATGCAGGATGCTTTCTGCACATTTTTCGACCTCCAACATATTTTTCAGGAACCAGTGAAACAAAAATTACAATTTGTATTTGAATAGTTAGAGACTGACATTCCTGCTGATGAGGATGCAGTGAAAACCTGATTGCTCAGATGTACAATTCAAATCAAGGGATCAGAAATTGATCCAAGAATTATTTTGATCCTATGAAATTGGGCAGTAAAAACATGGTGGTCGATAAGAATCTAGCTTTTCTCACTTTGTGTTGATTTAAAAAAAAAAAATAATATATATATATATATATATTAGGAAAGTCCAGCTGACCCAAATTTAAAATATCCAATCAACTCAGCCTCTACAAATTCCTCTATGCAGCTGCCTGGAATGCTGAAAATGTGAATAATTTACATTACATCATCTCCTTTGATGATGGGGAGTTTTCTGAGTCATTTTCTCATTTCCTAACGCAATCAGAATATAACAATTAAGAACAACTGAAGTGGTGAATGGAATGTCTGAAAAACTCCAAATAAATATCCTGATCGAGACAATAGCATTAGAACAAAGAACTAACACAATACAGTCTAGGAAAATCAAACAAAGTTATGGATTAAGACATTCAATAATCCAAAAACAAGCCTAAGGAAAAGGAAATCAAAGGGAAAGTTTTTGGTCACTGTGAGGAAATGTTTTATATCCACAGTACTTTGTTGGCATTGCTGGTAGATGAGTAAAATGCCTTGCAATACATTCATTGGACTGAAGCAGCATAATGTCAAACTGAACACAATTATTAACACCTCCAGCTATTTCTCTATTACAATGGTGTCAAGGCTGGACTGCAGCTAAAGGTGGTATTTAGTTTACTACAGTCTCCCTGACAAATAGAAAGCATTTAAATGCCAACTGGTTGTTTTGGGGTGGGGTTCAAAATTGTTGTTACATCTTTGTGCCCCCAAAGAAATGCTGCTACTAGACTTTTAAGTATGTTCTTAGGACTACTGGCATGTGACCTTCTGCTCAAACAAACATCCACTTTACTCACCACTTTGGGTTTAAAAGGCGGCTGGATCTCTCGGTTTGCAAGGCGTTCCCAGTCGATACGTCTGAAGAAGGCTTGCTCTCTGATGTCCCGCTCGCCCTCCATGCTGCAGCCGAGACGCTTTGATGGATGCTTCGTCATCAGCTGAGGACAAACCGAATGAGAAATGGCAGCTGAGACAATTCCAGCTTGGTGATTTAAAAAATAAACGACTAAATGGCAAAGCTGAAGAAAAAAGGAGGGTAAACTAAGCTATTTTAGCAAAACTGACAGCAAATGTATTATTACACAAAGGAGATTTAGTCACCTTCAATTTCAACCATGAATGACTCTTTGTTAATAAATAGTGAATCACACAATAGCAGGAGAGAAATCTGTTTTGTCACCTGTTCTCACATTATGAAACATATTTTGTGTGACAGGCTTGAGGAGATAAAAACATAATAAATGAGACTGTGATGCGTTAATAGAAAATGCTATCAGTCTGCAGCCAAATGCTAACACTCTCTAGTTTGTAATTTAACTCTAAAAGCTAATTTCCTTGTCAGTAAATAACCATAATATATAAATCAACACCACACAGCTGCTGAAATTAAAGCACAACCCAGACAAAGGTGAACACATAAATACAGGGATATTTTTGAATGCCTTGGAAATTTGTAACTCAGTAGCACCAACAGTGCAAAACAACTTCCTGTAATAAAGCCAACTTCTGAGCCACACAAGAAAAGATACTAGATAATATTAATATACTATAACCTTCAGCATTAAGCTGTCATTAACACACTGACAAGTGTAGTTTTTGTTTCCTTTTTCATGCAGAGTGAAAAATCAAATCAGTTTTATTTTGATTAAAGAAACAGTTTCTTTCTGGTTTTTAACTTTGGAAATTTTTGTAGTCTAAATGTAGTTTCTAAAGGAAGAGAACAAAAATAATAATAATAATAATAATAAAAGGTTGAGCACAAGTAGATTGTGTCTCGATGGCTGTGTGGCAAGACAAATAAAGAAATACCTTTTTAGATCAAAAAGCAGATCTATTGCAAAATCTTCTACTTATTGCAACTTTATAAATCTGTGAGACACATTGAGACACAGATTGATTTTTAATTATACAATATATACTGTATACAGTAATTAAAAAAAGACTATGCAGCATTTGTGGTTATTCTTGAGCAGAATTTTGTTCCACAGCCTATGAAAAATGTATGGATGTGTGAATCCCCCTGATGATTACGTAACTTCTCCCAAGCCAGCCGTTTTCAAGTTGGTGCTGAAAATTACCTGTCAAAGATAAAATGTCCGCTGTCACATAGAAAACTGGCTCATGCAAGAACCTGCAAAGCTTCTGTTATTGTGTTCTCAGTTTCTATGACCTCCAGATGTATGAGGAACAGCAGCAACAGAGCTCCTCACTCTTGAATGTCGAAACTGTTTTCAAGCAAACCCAACTCTGCTGTTGTCATCAAACGATTAAAACACCAGCCTTTCTGAACTGCCACAGGACAAGACCTGTTATACAATCACAACCTACTGCCACGTTTTCAAGGTGACAGTGGCACATTCAGGGGAGGCGGAAAATTGGATTTAAAATTGCTGTCTGTTTTTTTATTATCAGATTAAACAAAGTTGCACCTGGAACAATTTGGAAAATCTTCCTTCTCGCTGGATCTATTCTCTCTGCTTACCCCTTTGCAGATGGACACCGCTTCTTTAGACATGGACTTTGGGTAGGACACGTTGTGCTCCATGATGGACTGGAAGAGCTCGTCCTCGTCTTCACCATCAAACGGTGGCTAGAAATGTACAGAAGCAGAAATGTTAGAGAGCTCAGGCAGAAGCTGCAATGATGACAGTTTAAGGCTCGTTATGTGCATCACTCCGAAGGCGACAACGTCTGCAGATGAAGGTGACACTGCTGTCAAAGTGTCTGAAGGTCTGCGGAGAACAGTGACATTTTTAGCATATCTTGAAAATAAAAGAGAACAGGAAATTAGGTCACTACTGATTTTAGATGGCTAGTTATGTAAATAAGAATATCTGTCAAATTTTGTTGCTTCAAACTATTAACACTGTATTTATAAAAGTATCTCCCATTTCAGATATTAATCAGTTGTAGAAGTTTATTTCTCTATCACTGTGATGATAAAATAACATGATAACAGATTTAAATGAGTGTCAGTTTATTTTTAATGCCGAAATATAACTTGCTTTTGTTGCAAGTCAATTTTTGTAAAACCTCAATTACTTATGTGCAAGTGAAAGGAATATTTTATTTTGATATTTTATACTATTTTTGATTTGTAGAATTTTTCAGTAAAGTTAGGAAGGTGTGGATAATTTAAAATCTAGATAATTTCAAAGGAAGCAGTTATCTAAGTCTGAATAAATTTACCCTTTTCACATTTATTAAAGAAAAAAAAACTTTTTCTATCCCAGGACAGCTTTGACGTATTAGTTCTCTTCAGTGCCTCTGGTGGCAGAAAGGAGAACAACACAAACAGTGGCAATTAAAAATGCACACATCTACTGTATAATCTTAAATTCTAAGACTTCTTCAGAGCGCAGAGGATCAGTTTCAAATTTTTTCTTTTGACTACAAAAATCTGATCAATAGATAACATTTGCAAATTTTTAAATTAAAATAAGAAAAACTAAAGGGAAATTCTTTGATTATTTCTCTGTAGTTATTTACCAAGTTTTAAGATCTTGATGCAAATCTTTTGCAAAGAGGCAGTGAAGAGTGAAACAATGTGTTACCTGCCCTGCCAACATCTCATACAGGAGAACTCCATAAGCCCACCAGTCCACCGATTTTCCATAAGGCTGGTAAGCTATTATCTAAGACAAAAAGAGACAAAACATTCATTTATTTACAAATACAATAACTTATTTCTTCATCCTTACTTTGCTGAAAGCAAGTAAAGAGTTGGATACAGTCTACGAGATCTGAAGAAAAAATGAACAAAAGCCATTTTCATTATCCCCAATCTCACCAAACTAAATCAGCCCCCATTAAACCCAGCCAGCTATTTTAAGCTGCCACGACAAAGGCACTTTCTCCTAACATCCAATTTGCCATCCCACCACACCTCCCTCCCACACAGGCTCCACACACAGACATAATAATGGCACAGTTGCACAAGCAAAGAACTAAATCACAGCTGTTTCATTCAAATGCACAAATGCAGCATTTTCAACAGCTTCCAAATGGATCATAAATTATACAGAATTTGTACAGAAAATGTGCACAAAAATCCTGAACTATGGCTGTGCATTTTGCTATATCAGGGGATAAAATCTAACAATTTATGGAAGATATGTACAGTTTTATATCACCACGAATGTTGTGAAAAAACAATGTAAATAAATGTGCAGGTGGGCTTGAAAAATCCAGTACAGAAAAACTTTAATGAAGCAACTGAGGCTGCAATATGCAAACCCTTCATTATGTGTTTAAGAGATGGATGATTTAAACATCATCATCACAAAGCATTCCTTGCAATTATGATGAAAAGCAGTGTGGAAAAAAATCCTCAGATCCTGTTGGGTAAACAGCTTTCACTGCAAGAAGTCAGAGTCCCACAAACACGAAACACAGACACATTTTTCCAATTTAATGAGGTGAAATGTTTCAACTGAGAGAGTTAAAATAAAATACAGTTTGGTTATTTAATCTTTGTTTTTCTCATAAGACGTCTCACCTCAGGTGCGATGTAGTCCGGGGTTCCACAGAAGGTGCGTGTTGACATCCCTTCATACAAGTTCTCTTTGCACATGCCAAAGTCCGCTATCTTGATGTGGCCTTCGCAGTCCAGCATCACATTGTCCAACTTCAGATCCCTGCAGCACAGACAGCTTTGTGAGAATTCAAATCACTCCCCTTGTTACTTCCTCCCACATCCCACTTCTTTTACCTGAAGTAAAAAACACAACAATCTGCTTCGTATATCAAATATTAAGTTAGAGGTGCAACTGCAGATATGTTGGATTTGCCCTGAAGTGAATGCATCTGTCAGGTGTATTTTTTTCATCCATCACTTCATGGATTTACTGGTTGGATCCACACATTTCTTTTTGCTTTCTTTGTCTTGTTGCCTTTCCTTTAAAGTCTTGTTTTCCTATATTCAGTCTTTCAAGCTACGATTAATGTAAGAGGTCCTTTAATTCAGTCCGAATAACCACAGCTGCATGAAACATCCAGAAACCCACCTGTAAATGATTCCCTTTCGATGCAAGAAAAACAAGCCGACTGCTATCTCAGCTGCATAAAATCTGCAAAAATAATAATACAAATTGTAACAGACATTTTAGCATATATGCTTATAAACGTAATATGTTTAGGAAGTAGTTCAGCTGAATCTAATAAAGAAACAGGTATCAATGTTTATAAGCAAAATTCTGTGATTTTAGTGAAACATTGGTAGCAAATACAGAACCTGGCATCCAGCCTTGTTTCTTTTTATCTTCCTGCTATTACAATGTTACTTATGTAAATATTTTTCTTTTCTATCTATTTTGTTCTCTCAGTTAATTTTCAAAGAGTTCTTAATATTTCTTTATATATATATTTCTCAGTATGTCTTTGAAAGCTACTGGAATTTTAACACCTTTTAATTCATTTTAGGTCCAGTAACCAACCTCTTTGGGAGGAGGTTTTATTGCAATAAATCATTCAGGCTTCCAAGCTCAATGAATAAATCAAAGGATAAATTAGTAGTGAACGTAATGTAATTTGCAAATTTTTGAACTGTGATACCAACAGCATGTCTAGAAGATAATTGTTTTTCTATTTCTTCATTTAAAGAAATGAATTATTTGTATTATTTCTTTCATACAAAGAAATAATGAGGGTTTCAATGTTTGAGTTTAACTGCACAGTGCCAGTCTACGGTGTTGACTTTACACATTGAAGCTGCCTGTAGAATAGTATCTCCATTTTCAAACCATGTGCATATTTCAGAGTGAGTCCTTACACTGCCTGAGGCTCCTTAAACTTTCCCATACGCTGGATATGATACATGAGATCCCCTCCATTAATGTATTCCATCACAAAGTAGAGTCGGTCCTGTAATAAAAACAGCAGGTTATTGTCCAGAGTGCAGATGGCAGATATACAGTAGATAATGTCACCTAAGCTTAAGAAATATGTCATATCCTCCTTATAAAGCAACAATATATGACTCCAGTTTTTATTTAAAAACTTAAGAGTGAGGCTGCGTCTGCACAGGCGTCACTACTTTTTCACTCTCAATTTTCCCTGCAGGGATGCTAAGCAAAGAAATTGGCATCCCTGAAATGTTAGCACAAATACAAAAGTAATAAGAGTTGAACCCAGAGGAAGTGAAATTGCTTTGGAAGAACAATGGTCCCTTTTAAATAAGGAGCTTATTTTG
Source organism: Gambusia affinis (assembly GCF_019740435.1). Lineage (NCBI taxonomy): Eukaryota > Metazoa > Chordata > Actinopteri > Cyprinodontiformes > Poeciliidae > Gambusia > Gambusia affinis. The sequence goes on along the minus strand of NC_057886.1, from coordinate 12,324,213 downwards.
TCTGTATGAACAAGCCATCAGTGAAGTGGGCATTATTAACTATGACGACAGCAGAAAGCTGCAAGGTCGTTTTTGTACCCACCACAGTCTGAAAGCAAGAGTGGAGCTGCGTGAGGAAGGGGGGTTTGTCTCTTAGCGCCAAAACCCTCTTCTCCACCATCGTACATTCAACGTCGTCATCCTGGATCACCACGTCTTTCTTTAGGATCTTTATGGCGTACAGCTCCTCTGTTGATTTCATCTCTGCCAACATTACCTGCATTTGACAAAGACATCACACTCAAGAGGTTAAGAAAAAAAAAGCTAAACTTTACTTTGGTTGCCTTATTCAAAGAGTTGCTGTTTCTTTTTAAATGAAATGTATAAAGTCACACCTTTCCGAAGCTGCCTTTTCCCAGGAGAGCCAGAAAGTTGAAGTCACTGAGTCGGACCCGGTCCATGTTACCTGAGGGCAGACTGAACCGCCGGTGGTCTGTTGGTGTGATCATTTTCTTCCCATGGCCCAGCTTGGCTTTCTGTTATATGCAATGAACACACACACACCCACACAAAATAATTTTCATAAAGTTCCCTAAAATGTGGATGTTTTAATCGAATATATTATCACTTTCTAGAAGAAATAAGAGAATAACTCTGAGTGACAAACAGTTGGTGCAGGATGCATGCATATCAACGATTAAGTCAGATAAAGTTGTTACACAGCTGTCCTTTTGTGCTAAAAACAATACTTAAATTTATTCAGTAACTAAAAAATTTTCATGATCTGGTAAGATTATTATTTTTAAAACTACATTAAACAAAATTTTGCCTGAAATAAATTAACAACTGAAAATAATGCAAAAACATTATAGTTACAAATGGATAAAAATTCTGATATTTATTGACATTCCCATTAAACCATGAAATAATAAATAAAATACAAACACACACACAGAACTTACAAAATCCAATGGTCAAGAGTATTGTTTTCAAAATAGGCCTGTTTGTGAACAAAGAGCCTAAAATTATTTTTCTTGCAAATTGCCCTTGCAGTACTGGGAAATAACCCCACTTACTTCTCCTGCATAAATGTAAATCATACTTTACGTCCAATATTGTCACATTATGCCCACATTTCATCTTGTGCCATTATCATAAGCATTGACCTTAATATTTTAAATGTCCCACTTCTAAACTTTCTAGCTCTCCCTCCTTTGTTTGCATTGTCCACCTCTTTAGATATGTGGAAATCTCTTCAAAAATGCATATTTAGGATGACTGTTCAGATGACTTATTGTTTAAATATTAAGAGCAGGCATTTTTAGCATTATGAAATCAAAAATATTAAAACAAATCTCTCAAATGAAACAGTTTGTGCACCATTAAATGAATCATACCCAAACATTCTGCATTAGAAATCTTTGACAAAGTTTGAATATTCAGTAAAATGTCTGTTGCTTATACCAATAATTCACTAGATGTATTTCCATTTCAGTTTTGCTCATGATTGTCTCTCTTTAGCTTCCTGTTATTACACATTATTACCCCATCATACTTGAGATCGAAGAAGTCGCTTTTGAAACAAAACAGAAAAATGCAGAGACATTTTATCAAATACAAAAACTGACAACTTTTGACACAACTGACATCTATAGTTTTACTACAAGCAAATACTTCAGTAGTTTCATTTCACCAGATGCAGTGCAGCCAAACATGAGTCTTATAAGAAATATAACAGTGCCACTGTGTGGAAACATCAGGCACACACACGCACACGCCCCTGCACGCACGCACGCACGCACACATATGCTGCACACACAACAGAGAATAAGAGGCTGTGAGTATCCAGTCAAACAGTCAGAATAATTAGTGTATTCCCATGCTTAATGTTCACACAGCCTTCTATAGTCGTGCTCAGACTAGTAGAAGGTTGACGGTAATCACCCAGTTAGGAGTGGAAGTGAAGCCCTGCTGCCCAGCGGCAGCATTGGAAGGTAAAGAAAATGCCCCAAAACCAGATGGCAGCAAGCTTCACAAATTTACTAACAACAATGCTGTTTGGTTTATGTGTGTTTGATAAGCAGTCGGTTTGTATTAACAGCTAAAACTGAAACTATCAGAAATAGCAATTATTTTATGTAATTTAGTTTTTTTATATTCTGAGCCTGTTTTCTGTCTGGTTCTTGAATAAAAGTTTTTCAAGTCCTTCAAATCTGACCTAAAGGCCAAATATTGTTTAGGAGCCATATCTGGAAGCTGAAAGCTTGGGTTGCTATTGTGTTGATCTCAGACTTCCAAAACGCTGTCACCGTTTCCAAATGTTGTTTTTTTAGACATATTTCTAAGTATTAAACCCAAGCACAAGGGAAAAGAAAAGTTGTTAAAATAAATGAGATGTGCCCTTTCAGCTAACACATATGGATCTCATAAAAGTTTAAACACTTTAACCTTGAGGAAATAGCTAAAAAAGCAAAAGTATAACCATCTTTTGTCAAATCTGGTACAAATATAAACTAACCCTAGAGACAATTTCTCTACATAATAGGACTGGATTGTTTATTTCATCAAAGTTTAATAGCACTATGTAGTTTTCTATCTAGTGGATTAATCTGCGACAAGAATAAAAAACAAATAAATGGGAACAAGTGTATTATGCAGAAGGCCTTTGTTAGTAAATCAGATTAATTTGTGGAGTCCCAGCAGAGATCCACAAACAATCCCAGTTCAGCAAGTGAATAAGTGAGATGTAAGCCAAAAACATAAGAGAAACAGAAGAAACAGGCAGGGGAGCTACCTTGAGATAGTGGATATTTAACTGGCAGGCCTAGAAAAGAGAAGAAACTCACTCATTAGTGGGCTCAGCGATTAAATAAAGTGTGCAAACCTGGCTGACACATGTGGGCAAAAACATGAAGAGTGATTACTCTGACGACCACTTATCTGTGAACTCCCAAAAAAAAAAGAAAAAAAGATCCAAATCATGACTGGAAAATATTAAAGCACAAAAAGAGAAACATTCACATCTTTTGCATCCCGCCCTAGTTTCCATGGCAACCAGCGGTTGTGTGAAGACGTCAGCGACAGAGAAGAAGCCAAGGTCGGTCGGTTCGTACAGTAGGAAGAAAAGAGGAAAATTAAAACTCAGTTCCTCGGGGAGTGCACTGAGAAGACATTTATGCTCAGTAAACGCCCTCACACACACATGCACACACACGCCTGTACCCACACCCACACACACACTTATAGATGCACACAGTTTGTCTTTCTGTCTTCACAAGGACTTTGCATTTATTTCCATTGACTTTTATCAATTTCTATAGCCTAAACCTAACCTAAACTTAATCATACCTTAGTCTTAAACCTAACTCCTAATACAAAGCAGCACTTTTTCCTATTGTGGGAATTACAATGCATCAAATACAAGGTCACACACTTACACACTAAAAGCTGGAGTTTATTAAAGCTACCCTCTTTCTTATATAAGTCCCAACCAGTTTTGCACTTTTCAGAACAGGATACATCTATGCATCCATCTATGGAGAGGACGAGAGTTTAATTAAGGTTGCATGTTGAACCTCAATGACATCTGCAATTAGCAAAGCAACCACTAGAGAGCAATAACTGCCTGCAGTTTGTGTCTTTAGCTTTGATAAGATCTGCAAGTTTGTTTATATTGACAAAAAAATCATGGGAACAAGGCAGGAAAACAACTTTACAGCAAACATCAAGTCAATATAATATCTTCACTCTGATTTTCATCTGTCGAGAAGAAATGAAAGAAAATAAGAGTGATTACAGGAAAGCAGAAGGAGGGTCTCCAAATGTTGTGGGTAGTGTTATAAACAAAGTATGGGAACTGGGTCAAACCTGAAAAAGCATTATGAGGAATGATTCTGGCTCCCAGAGAAGGAGCCACTTTAGTATTGTCTAGGCATTTTTAGTTTTCTATACCTTTGTAATCTGTGTTTCCAAGCATGCAGAGCCTGCCGCATTTAATGCTGCCCTCCAGGTGCATAACCTCAGAGCAGAAAAAAAACAACAACTTACAACTTCAGAAAATTTTTTCGGTGCTAACAGAACTATTCAGAACAGTCTCCAGATAATTTTAATTGATAATTATGTAAAGCAACTATAATGTGCTTATTTAGGACAGAAAACGTAGTTAATATCACCTCGTGCATTAACCCACAGCCGTAATCTTGTTGACGGTGTTGAACAAAACTGAGTCTGACTTTCAATTTGTCATCTTTTTCTTCCTGGAACTGGCCCTTGTCTGATAATGTCATCCTCATCTGCTTTGATTAAATTACCTTGTGAAGAATCAGCTAATTACCGTACATCTTAAGAAATGCATAAAGTTTTTACAACTTGACAATTTAGTCATATTTTTTGAATCAATTTACTGCTAAAAATAAAAATACAAGAGTACTAGCAGAATCTATGCGATGATCAGACAAGTGTCTCAAGTGTTTTAGTGTTTTGTGTTAAATGTTTTCTATTTCTTTTTTTGCTCAGAAAGAGTATTATCTCTTGTAACACACTTTGTGTTGCCTTTACTGCACATGAAAAGTAGTTATGGATAAAGATTATTGACTGGTTGATCTTCATCAGGAAAAGCAGTGCATTTGTTTGAAAATAGAGACCCTTGTGTTGTTGAGCCACAAATGTGTGGGAACTGCAGCGATAATGGATGCTATAAAGCTCCCCGTTCACATCCCATTTTTAAAATCGGAATGAATATTGTTTTTATTCATTGTAATGTTGTGTACGCCTAGTAGGACAGGATTATGATCAGGGTGAGTAATGACCACACAGGCACTCTTGACAGCCTTGTGACGAATGTTTCAAGCACTCAAAGTTCAGTAAATCACGTCATCCTGCAGTGAAAAACATGTTGTGCTGTTGCATTTTTGTTTTTCTGTTATTATCTTAGGAAAAGCCACAGTTCTATTTAAGCATCTGTTGACATCATTGTATAATAAACATATATGAGAAGCTGTTGAGAATATAATGTAAATGTACAGAATGATGCCTCTTGCTACATGCAGGTTGAAGTGAAACTATAAAAAAGAGAATATGATGAGGTCTCATCCAGACTGCCTGCAGTAATATTCACGCGGTGCCAACATTTCTGTATTTGTAAAGAAAGGAAGAAGTTGAGACATTTCTTGCAGGTCCTTTTCGTTCAAAGTGACACTGCAATGCAAAGTACATGAATAAAATAAAAACATCAAATGGATCATTTGAGTAACACCTTCTATTGCAGGTAATAATTTCAAGTTAATTTAAATCATTTTCATCTCCATCTCTGTAACCACAGATAAAATGGTGGGAACAGCATGAAGTTTCCATAGCGACAAAAAAGAAAAGGACGTCGTATGTTATCGTCTATGCAATGAGCTACAAAAAACATTTGTATATATATATATTTTTTTCCATTAAAAAAACCAACACTGCATTGACACTGCTGCCCACCTCAAACTTTTGTCGAAGCTCCAGATTGACGTCGTCTACTTCTGGAATGGGAACATTATAGTATTCTCCTTCCTCCTGGTTCAGCAGTTTGTACCTAAGAAAATAAGAAAGCACAAAGGTAATTTCTTTTGCATTAACGTTGCATAACTGAATATCCTATTATTTGCTAAATAATCTTCTTTGGATTCCTCCCTCTACCCACCCACACACCTATATAAGTCTTCATATTTCTGCGCTCTTTAATTAGTAGTACTTGCTTTCTATTTTCTGCGTGTTTTCAGGGCTCCACTCACTTGCCAGCTTGAGTCTGCTTCTTCTTTAATGTCTAATGAACTGTAATTTATAGTAAAAACTGCAGCCAAACACACAGACAGTAGGAGTTTCCAAGTTGGCTGGCAACATTTCACACGCTGGTATTTCCCCGATTTCCTTTTGGAGCAGAAGTTGGTCAAAGCAAAGTAGGAATGCTAATGTGGTTTCAAACTGAGAAACAATGAGTATGGCAGATCCATAGAGAGAAGCCAATGTCTCCAACAGGTGCTTTTATTGATAGCTGGACTTGACTGCAGATAACAGTGGGAGTCTGATACGACCAGGCCTCTGGACATGTTTGGCTAAATGTCAGAGTGGGATTCTGTTGCAGCAAAGGAAATCATCACTCTCTACTTTGCATAAATTGCACAACAATATGTTATTTCAGTAGCCTAGATATTAACGGGTTGTAAGGGGGTGGCTGTTTGTTTTTGTGCATTTGCCCTGGAGGCTTTAGTGTCTATATTATTTATATTACCAAGAATTTAAAAAAAAAACATAGAAGATTAACAAAATGTATACATCCTTAGTTATTTGTCAGTGTAGTCGATATAAAATAAACCTTTACCTTGTAAAAAAAGGAAACATTTTTCAACAGCTTTGAGTAAGCTACATATTTTATAAATGGTTGTTGTACTTCTAACAATTGTCTACCTTTAAGAAACTGGGCAAACTCATAGTAATTCATTTTAAATCATGTTCACTGTAGTAGGTATGAAACACCCACTGGTGGCCTTGAAGTATGCAGTGGCAGACAGTCTTTTTCATACCTGAAAAGATGTATGATCAACAAATGATCATTATCAATAATTATCCAGGTGTTGTTATGATGCCACTTTATAAAAATAGACAGAAATGTGTCTATTCTACTGTTTTTTCTTCATCCAATTTGCAAATGTCTCTAAAGGGTGCAGGACTGGAATGAAGATTGTTTGCAGCCCCAGGTTTACCAACACCAGATGGCTCAGATGCACCACATTCCATAAATCACATGTTGAAATTCACACCCAGGTTGCTACATTGAACTGTTTCTCGTTGTCAGCTACAATACAACCCCTGACAAAAATGATGAAACCACTGTCCTTAAAGAGTGTTGAGCAGCCGTTTTTACATTAGTTTTGTTTTTGCTCTGTAAAGCAATTTGCTTTGACATTGATGAAACACAAGGTTAGGATAACAACGAGAAAACTGACCATCCACAGTGAGGAGCCTTGATGAGCTCAGACACACCAAATGACATGGAGCCCATGAAGTCGTTCCGGGTGGTTCTGTCCCAGTCCCAAACCTCAATGGACAAACGTCGGTCCTTATCTGATGCTTTAAGCTTACTGCACAGAAACACACAATGGAAAAACTGTTTAAACTGTTGTTTTGCAGAAAATGTGGAAATTATTTGCTAAAAAAGAAAATGTACTTACAAAGTGAACGACTCGTTCCAGCAGGGATTGAGAGAGGAACGGATGGTCCTGGTCTTCTGTTTGGTCTCGTTCTTTGGGTCTGGGATGAGTTTGAGTTTGACATAAGGGTCTGATAAACCATTGGGATCCATGGGAATCAGGTTCCTGGCTTCACCCACTGGAAGGAATAATAAAAGATAATGTCAAAGTGTTTGAAGCAGATTTACAGACAACATGACTAAATGACTGAACAAAAAGCTCTAGAAGGTTTTTATGTCTATGATTTGTAGGTCATTAGATAGGAGCAGAGAGCTGCAGTACAAAAAACTGTGACCTTATGACTGATCTGGTGATCAAATATGGCATTGGAAAGAAGGAGGTGCTGGATCATTATTTACGAAAGGCAGCTTATCTTAGTGTGACACTGAAATACGAGGCAGATTCAAAAAAAAAAAAAGTATGAAATATTTCTAGTTTTAGGATCAGAAAGTTTTTTATTTCAGCTTCATTTTTGTTTAATAACTGATTCAAAGTAAAAATTTCATCACAACTTTCCACGCTGGGTATGACGGACTCTGTATTGCTAAGTGATTTCTCTGTGTAGATTTAATCAAAAGAGACACATACGCTGATAACATGAGCTGTGAAGAAATGCATATGGTTAAAATTCCCTTAGCTAAGTGTGAAACAACACCAACAGCAGAGTAATCCCGGTGGGTGTAAGAGAACGGGCTCGTGTAAATCGAGAAAGCAGAAGGCAAAACATTATCTTAAAGTGTGCCTCACTTATCCTGTCACAACAGGTGAAGACAAAATTATACTGTGGATAGAAAAAAACAAGTGAAAGAGAGAGTCATTTGTGCACTGAAGCTTTACAAGTTAAATGGAATTGTATAAGTTGACGATCCATTGTCACAAATGGAGTAAACGGAACAGCAACCAACAAAAAGCCAAAATAGTAATAGGATGAGGAAATGAGAGGAAGTCATCATTCTTTGTGACTCTTCAACACTAACGTCATGTAAAAAAGCAAACAAATGTCATTCTAGGAAAGTAATACAGAACAATATTACATAAAGAATCTAAGCAATCACAACCAGAAGAGAAAGGATATTAAAAGCTTCAACAAATCGAAGAGCTTAAAGTGAATCATCTCTATGTTTCTCAGCAGACATATATAAATGCAGACAACTACATCACACCCAAATCAGGAACAAACAGACAAATTTTAACTGAATTATTTCAGGCACATAAAATCCCAACAAAATACTCTGAAGTTTGTGTTGTAAAAACAGGTGGAAATGTTTAGCGGTAAGAATATGTAAGAATGCCAGGAACTGTAAATGTGTGTCTGGATCAATTTGCTTTCTACAGAAGGAATACTGATCTCTGCCGTCTACAATCCTCCATCGAAAGAGTAGAAAGGCTGCAGATGGATTACATCCACAAACAAGAGAGGAGCAGAGAGTGAAGTATATATAAACCAAAATGTTTATCACATGAATCACACAATAAATGATTTGCAGTTTTATTTCTAGCTGTAATTTGCTGAGGCACTGCTTTGTGTTTCCCCCTGAAATGTGTCCTTTTAGATCAGCTGCATGTAAAATGAGTCTGCTTTAATTTACCTGCCCATAAATGAAGGTCTGCCCTTCTTTGAGTGAGGATTGTCAAAGAAGCTTTTTTGGCTTGTAAAAGCGATGCTCTTTGCATGCAAATACCTTAAGTTATACAGTGAATGAGGATGAAAGGGACACACATAAAATACATGACCCCTTTATGTCAGGAGGACTAATTCAAATTCTAGAAAAAACATTTTTAATCTTTAATGCAGCCCTTCACTGATTGATGAAAATAAGAGAGAAGAAAAGACTCATGAGGTTAAATTATTCAAAGGCTCAGTACGACATACTACATTTATTTCACTTGACAAAAAAGGTTTGTTTGTCATCAAAAATTCCTTCAAAATGAATACTTTATTAAATTTCCCACAAAAACCATGAGGAAACATACTTTAAATAATTATCCATAAGATTGTTTGTGGACATCTTTGATGCTTCTTTGTGCTTCTCCAGGTTTACGCAGCAGAGGGCAGTGTAGGTCTCCCTGTATCAGTAAGACGGTTTCCCCAATATTTATGAATGTGGTGTTTTAATCCCATAGTTAGATACTTGTTTAAAGGTAATTCTCAACTCGCCCCCTTTCCTTATTCTCCTATCCCTCTCGCTCTCCTGAAAGCCCCCCCACAAACACACACACACACACAACAGAGTATGTCGAGCAGACAGAAAATCTCATAACCATGTTCTCTGAAGCCTTCCCTTCTGCTGGCTGTGGAGCCGTTCGCAAGCATCACTCACTTCCATGGCAACACCGGCATCAGACAAAACCAAAGAAACTTCTACAAGCCTGTAAAAACACTAATGAGGCAAACACACTCGCACACACAGATGAGAAAGGACGCCACGGTTTCTGCTCTCTGTGTGTGTTTATGCAAGAACAATTCCTTGTCTCCTTGATTCTGCCACTGCCTTTCTCTCTCACACACGTACAAACACAGGGATACATGCACAAAATAAAAGATCATCATCAAGGACCATCTCTGGTGTCAGTTGTTGCTTAGATACAACAAGAGCTGCTTGCTGTCTGTGTCCTCCTTATGAGGTAGCTGCTAATAAAATTACCAGGTTTGTGTGCATTTCTAGCTTTTACTCTTTGCTTTGGGCTGAAGCAGCCACGATACGTACACAGCAGAGACATGTTATGTTTTTATTAATGTGATGTGGATGATAGACTTTAGCAATAGCATATAAAATTATAAATGCTGTGGTAATATTGATTTTCCCTCTCTAATTGCTCAGTTTATTTCCTCAAAAGTACTGCTATCTTATCTGATGCACCTTAAGTGTCAAGTCATTCCCCCCACAAAATATCGCAGCAATAATTTCCCTTGGTACATAAACATTTTTCATATCAGATATCAAATATGATAATAAAAAGAAAACATCATCTGGCTGAAGGGGCGAATACAAACAGAGCTGTGGTGGGCTGACTGCATAATCTCATAAAGAAAGAAGGCTTTGCGTTTTAAATGTGTTGTTGCATAACAATGCCATGTGCAGCCAATGAGTGCCTGATAATCTTGGAGGGGGGAAGACTGCACAGCCAAATGGGAACTGGATGGATCCCTGCTGAGCTGTGTCAGGGATCCAAACGGAGACGTCATGCACTCAGTGGAGGCAGAAGGAGGAATCAGGGGGAATTTATGATTCCTGTTTCTGGGGCATCAAAAATATTGTGGCGACACGATTGGTCCATTTCAGATTAAGAAAAACACTTTAAGCGAATTATAAAAAATAAATAAATAAGTAAAAATTAAGCCAGAGGCAAATAAAGTGCTGAAGACCACTCTCCCCCAGTTATTTAAATTCCCTTAAACATTTTAAAAGATAAAAAAATGTAAACTTAATTCATATTTTGCTATATCTATTTACTATCCTCTGAAGTAGATTTCTTATGTTCCTGCTTATTTTTTTATTTTTTCTATCAAACAAAATGTAGGTATCAGACAAAGATAAACAGGGTAACAACAAAATACATTTTCCAAATGATTATTGCATTTCATTTTATACAAGAAATACAACCTCCAAACTTTCCCTATGAAAACATAATTTTCCTGTTGAGAACTAAAAAAAAATTAGGAAATTTACCATTCAGGTCTGACTACTGTCAAAATTGTGGAAATGAAAACCTGCCTGGCAACATGGAGAGCACCTCAAGATCTCAAAATTTCTCTGATCTAGAGAAATCCAAGAATAGAGGTGAGACAAAGTCCTTAACATCTAGAGCTTTGACCTCCAGTGAACCATAGAGAGAACCATCTCCATTGTTTTAATGTGATGATGGGATATGTCTTAGCTGCTAACAGGAATAGCTATTAAAACTGAAGAGTAAAGTGCAACAGGAAATACTGCCAGCTGAAGATTTATATTATGTTACAAATATTTTTAAAAATCCCAAGAAAAGGGAAGCCTACAAATTCTCATATTTTGAAACCAATAACGTTGATTTTAGCTGTAACCTTCCACAAACAGATCCCTCTTTCCCGTTCCCTTGAGTCAATAAAAGTAGATGTGCACAACTCGCGCTTCAAAGCGGAGGCAAGCGTGTCAGCATTGGGGAATCTCATCCTGAGCAAACTGCTGCGTAAACCTCCATTGTCAGGATCTCTGCGTTTGTGTGTCTGTGGGCAGGTCATCCAGGGACGTTTCGTCACAACTCCGTCATCAAAGAGCCAGGAGAAATGTCTGCTGAAGCCCATCGGCTTTCACATACCGCCTTTTGTGAGGAAAAATAAAGATCGGGATAAAGGTGGTGATCAGAAGGAGGGAGAAAGAAGGGATTAAATGAGGAAATCAATTCTAAACTATCAGGAAGAACACAGTGTAGAAGACAATAAAGCAGAAAGAAACAGTCTCTTGACTAAAAAAAAGAACTGATGTCCTACTGAAAAGGGAATAAAGCATAATCCGAGGTAACAGACAGGAGCTCAGCGGGTATCAAGAGAAAACGGGTGATGACAGGGATGAGTGAGTCTGAGTGTCTCAAAAGAAAAGGTGGGATAAGAAAAAGTGAATTAAGGAAGAAAAGGATGAAAGGGACAGATGAAGGGAAGAACAGAAGAAGGAAGAAGTAAGAAGAAGAGGAGGAAGAGAAGCTGTTCAGGAGGAGTGAGCCTGAGGAGATGTGTCTGTTTTCTTGGCCAGAAAGATTTAATCAAGTTCATGTTGGTGCAGTGAACCACAGAGGCCTGCCACTTGCACATGTGAGCCAGAGGGGAGCTGGAGAACAAGATGTGGCCTCACTGTTCAGATCACTGCCATTACAAAGGAGGAAAAAAATAAAAGAAAACACTTCAGTACATATGTTTTCATTGCATTTGTTCCCACTAGCACTGTACTCAGTATTGATCTTTCCTCCCTTCTATAGAAAACTGTCCATCATGCCCCAATGATTGCCTCTGCAGCTCTGTTAGCATTTCCTTTCTCTTCTTGCTTAGATTTATTAATTAAACTGTATATATATATTGTTATAGTACGAGACTTATTGATTACAATAATGAAAATATTTGATGGTTCAAGTTAACGTATTCTCTTCTAAAGATGCAGGTGAGTTTTAAACTCTGCTCATTCAGCTCATAAAAATTTAACATTTTATTTTTTGTTGAATCCCATTTGGTAGCGTTGCAGCTAACAGATTCATTCGAATATTCAAAAGCTAATTTTACAACAGGATTTGAGGAATTTAAGATCTCACTTTGGACAAAGTTGTTCACTGTGGCCTCAGTTGTGGTGATGTTAAAAACTTAAGGATTGTGCTTTGTACAGCATGTTATTCTGGTCTTCTGTGATGAATTGCTAATCTTAATAGCATATTAAATCTTACTTTTGTAACAAACATTATAATTTTGTACTGTTACTAATTTCACATCTTTGGTTAAAAAACATCAAACATGTCAACAAGTCCTACTTGATCTCATGTACTGCCACTGAAACATAGAACAAAGGTTGTAAGGTCAGGGTAGTAACATGCATTTCAGCTTCATAATCTATTCTAGTATTGTATTTAAATAAATAAGTAAATAAATAAATATCTTACTTTTGTATTTGCCATTGCTCTGTTTTTGAATTTCCTACTCTTTGAAGAGCTTACTCTTTGTTTTGACGAGGCAATTAGTTGGTCACAAATCTAACGAAATGTTCATTAATGTCTCCAACAACATAATCCCTATATTACACAATTTCTCCAACTAATTTTTCTCAACTTCGCCAACACACATGTCAATTTAATGTCCTGCTGAAACCAACACAGTGAAATGAGGCATTTTACAAACAGCACGTAGTTTGCTTTGTGTTTCAATAAAGAAAAGATCTAAAACATGTACATGCGAGTCAGTTTAGTTTTACTTTGGACTTGTTTCATCAAACGTGACTTGGGTAATCATTAGGCCTGTCACAATAAACAATAAATCAATTAATCGCATGATAAATTAAAAGAAACTCAATCATTTTCGATTGCTTTATTTATAGTTTTTGCTATAAAAACTCTCTCTTTTTTACCAAAAACTGAATGATAAAAGTATTCAGTCTGGTGTTTTGGTCTCAACTAGCCCTTTATGGAAAGATAATAATTATCATTTTATTTGTCGTTTCTGTTGTTTCCTTTATTTGTTTTGGACATTTTAAATGTTTTTTAAAATTTAAAACCATGAACTTTAAGATTTAAAGTTCATTGATCTTTGAGAATGTGTACTTGCATTATTGTGCCATTATTACTATTATATTACTTGAAAATGGTCACAAAACAACAATATTATTGTTTATGGCAATCAATTCTGGGACAATTTATCGTCTAGCAAAATTTGCTATCGTGACAGACCTAATAATCATGTCAACAACACCTGCTGTCATCATCTGAGCTAACAGTCAAGGATTTTCTCCTCATCATTGTCAGGATAAATGATGAAGGGAAAAGAGATAAAAATGTGAAAAAAGTTCTAAATGAGCAAAATAGTAAAAAAAAAAAAATAAAAAAATACTCAAACTGTTCATCTGCCATGTTTACAGCCATTTTTCCACAGGTTTTTGTGTGTTTAGATTACATTATTTTACATGTTCCCCATGTATAAAGCTGAAGATTTTAGGAATACATTTCACTGTTTTTATGCTTTTAGACAAATTCTTTTCACACTTGTGTGATACAAATGTAACTCTCAATAGAAAATGATCAAAGAATCTTTAGCAGTCACACCGATAAAATGATTTCACCGAATGGCAGTTAAAAAGCTACTGTGTAATCAGCATAAACCCTGTGCTTTGTCACTTTTCCAACAGCAAGCAAATTTTTATGAAATCAGCTGACTTGAATTTCAATCACACTTGTCACTCTCCTCCTGCAGCAGCTGGAGATTTTTCCTTTCCCGTGCTCTGTGTGGAGTTATTCTATTTATTGGTCTCTGATATAAATTTCCCTGACCACCACTGTCTCGTCAAGCTGTTATGTGAAAACGTGTGAGTTTATGAGTGTGACGGGGAGAGCAGTGGTGGAAGTGACCCAGCAGTCATTTTCCTCCCTGCCAAAAGGGGTTTTAACACTGGAGAGTTCTCCACTGCAGGTGCTGCTCTTGACTGACAGGATAATTTAGAAGTGCTGAAACACACACAGGTACACATTCGTGATGGGAAGACTGGAAAAGCCATCTTGATTTTTCATTCATGCTGTCCCACAAGTATGTTGCACTTCTTTTCTTTCTTTTTTTCTTTTTTTTTTACGAATTAACAAGTTTTTCTTTTGCTAACAACTTTTTAACAACCTTATAAAGGGAAAAGGCATTTATATACATGTTTTGAAATTAATAACAAGGAGTTTCTAAAACCTTTGTACAGAATTGCTTTCATATTAAGAGATCAATATTAGCACATAGGAATAAAAAGGATGACTAAGTTCTATTTTTCTTAGCATTACATTCAAAGTTATTCAGCTACTGCGCTAACCAGCATGAAAGCTAATTTTTGTGCTGCAGAGGCTGCCCTGTGGATTGCAAGAGTGGGAACAGCTAACTTCTTCTTTGCTGATTCACCTCAGAGACCCCTGGTTTACAACGTGTGTTTACTTGTGCTTTCAGAGAAATTAAAGCACCAAGCCAAAGCCTTTCTGGTTTCGCTCTTTTATTTCTACCTACTTTTTTGTTTTAATGAGCTCTTTAGAATCTGTTGCTGGGTTACTACTGTCCACATCTTCAACCTTTAATCTTACAGAGTGTCTTTGACTCATCAGGGTCGTGACCTGTATGATATTTACACTCTGAACAACAGCTGTCCACATAATTAGAGTTACCTTTGATTTATTTAAGAGCATGCTAGGCTTTAATCACTATTTATAAGAAAACGACACCAAAACCCATCTACCCGATAGAACTGTGAAAGTAGTGGCATATTAAACACCTGAACAGCATTACTGGATCTGAAACTCATATATCTAATAACTGAATTACTATCTATATCTTCAACTGCATTGTTTGTAAGCTACAGACTTCTGCCAATCAGCTGGTTTGTTGTGACTATGTGCTATTTTGTGCAATTTCTGATGGACTATTTCTGTCTGTCAAAATGAGTTGTTTAGCACTTAGCACAGCTAGTTGTAACAAGAAGTTAGAAAACAGACAGTTTCAAATCTACATGAGCTATTATTTCCAGATAATTGCCAAGAGATAATAATAATTTTCTTAGGTAATGCAATGAATGAGTTACAAATTAGGATATATTGATGTCAGTAACTTTGAACACATTGACATCAACACATCATCCATGGTGCTCTGGCACCTTGGACAAAATGGAAATACTGGTCTAAGGTGTTTCCGGAAGTTCTCAGATAATAATTTTTATATTTCCTATAATTCTATTTATGCTACTGTGAAACTTGCTTTAATAATAGCAATCAATAAACATCATGGTAAACCTCCTTACAGCAACAATCTGTATGCATATTAATTCTACTGTAATGTTCAAAAGGTTGAAGTAGTGGCACTTTGCTGTTTATTAACATAGGAGAAGCATTTGCTGCAGACCTTGGTGTGAGGCAGGGCTTTCAAATACAGTTCCATTGATATTTGGATTGTTCAACAATAAGAGCAGATAAGCCAGATTTTTTGTCCAGCATCTTACACACCCATCTGGAAGTTAATGGCTAATGTCACATTAAGAGTCAGCTGTTTTTTTTGTTTTTGTTTTTTTTTTTATTTGCAGACTTAGTTATGGGTAAAACCAACCTGTGACGTGTAGCCTGTCCCCGCTGACATCAAGCTTGAGGAAAATGCGGCCCCGACGCTCAGTGTGGTCTGTCCCGCACAGGCTCGGCACATTGACCACACACTGCTTGTGCACGTTCATGTCACAGGCTGCAGGTATGCAAAAGACAAAAACAAACAACTCAGCTTACAGGTGAGTGTGACAACATGATTCCTGCATGTGCGATCTTTTAATTAAAAAAAAAACAAACAAACAAACTCTCTGCCTCTTAGAAGGAAGTACAAAAAAAGTTTGAGGGGTTGATGTTATGAGAATACATGAACTAGGAAGCTAAACTAAAGTAGTTTAGGAACCATAAAAAAGAATTGTAGCCTTAATAAGACAGACCTGTAGTCTGGCAAACATCAACCTTTGTTTCGTACTTCGGTTTGTACAAATTTAACTTCCAGGCCAATAAGAAATCTTTTATCTGGGTAATTTTAAAAGACTGCACCATTGGCAGTGCATGTGAATGTAATAGTAGTGATAGGTCAACTTTTGTCTATTGACAAATATGCAAAACATACAAATCTAAAAAATAAATATCTGCTAAAATAATAGAGAAATTGTTGTGTAACAGTTAAATCACTGTACATGACTGCAAAAGTTTATCAAATCAAAATATCCCCAGACTCGTAAATGTTTCATCCTTCCTCATGGTACAGCTGGAAGTTATTCCCACACGTTCTGCATTATGAGGCACTGTGATGCAATCATCTCTGCTGCTGCAGATCAAATCTGCTGACTGCTGGGGAAAATTGTTGTTGTTCTCAACATTTGGCAATATTTGTACCCTAGACATGCACAGGTGCAGGCAATCTACACTGGGAGGTTTTCCAGCACCGACTCGGATATTTGTTGCCATTTTTTCTTGTTTCGGTTTGACACAGCAGATATTACAATGTAAATAACTTTATTTCTCATTTAAAACTCATCTACAGTATTTACATCTTATCCTGATCACTTTTCTATGTGTATCCATCTGCCTGACGTGCTAGGAAGAGAAAAGGAGAGACAGAATGTCTTGAAGCAGATTACAATAGCCATGGTCTCCTCAGATTAATTTCTTCCGATGTGCTCTAATCACCATTTACGATTAGGGCACCACTGGAAGCCCACAGATGGATGTACAGCATATGAGGAGGAGAAAGGGAGGCAGGATGATAGATGAGGATGGAGCTGCAACAGATGAGAGGACAGAAGAGAAGAGGTACGGTGAGGGACATAATGTGAAAGGACAATGAGTGAGTGATGCAGTCTTAGCATACACGGTTCCCAAAGAGTATTCATGTGAAAACTCCAGACTCTTTCTAGACGTTCAGGGAGTTAGGTTTTCAAGCAGAATCTAGAAAAGCAGAATAAAGGATGCAGCTGACAAATAATTATATTTTACAAGGAAGAAAAGAAGGTAGGAAAACAACATGAAATCAAGGAAGAACATAAGCCTGTTTACCATAATGCCACAGCATCACAATCAGAGAGGTCAAAAGTGGATTTGTTGGTGTGTTTTGTATTATGCTGAATAGCTAAAGTGTGCTTGAGTTTAAGGTTACAAGCTGAAGGCCATTGTACCTCAAAATCCTAAAGAAGCAAATCAACCATGACCATCTGAGAACGACGCTCATGTGACCTGCTGTACTTTTTCCTGAAATGCTTTTTTTTTTTTTTGTGCCAGAAAAGTCTGGAATATCTTTCCCAAAAATCCTGAGGATCATCAAGATGCGTTTTAGTGTTAGATGGGTCTTGGTGTTTTTTTTTTTGGTTTTTTTGAATCACTCCAATGGCTGCCATTTTTTACTCTTGCTATATCATGAGCACTAACCTTAACTGAGGTTGACAGTGCTTTAGATGTTGTTTTGTTGTGCCAGTCACTTCTGGGAATAATAATAATATATACTGGGGTACCAAAGTCTTAGTTATGTGTTTATAACCCTTTGTAGGTTGATAGATGTAACTTTTTTCACATCTTTTCTTAAGATTTCAAGCTGGATTGTTTATTGTGAAATTTTAACCTATTTCATGTTGCTAGACCAGGTCTGCATAACTGACTTCTTGTTTTTACTAGTCTGATAGAAATTAGTTCTGTGTTGCTAATAAAATTTAGTTTACCTATAATTTTACAAAGGGTACCAATTACATTTTCTTACAGACACAGTCTGGTTTTGATAGCTTTCTCTGTTAATGGACAAATGAAAAGTGATTTTTCTATTTATGAGGGTTATCTTCTCTGATAGTAAGATGTATTTCATTACAAGAGAAGAAATCTGTGATGTTACAGTACTTTTTCACATCGCTGTACATAAGGGACATTGTTTATAGAAAGTGTAAACAATAAAAGTCCAACAAAAGGTCCTTGTGGAACACCTGTCAACAGATTCATTAAAGATATTTCAGGATTTTGTATTGGCTTGATAAGCTTCAAAATAAGAAATGAGGAATAAATGGGCAAAACCATGACTTCAGTTCAAGAATTGAGGATGTTCAGGTAGTTTCGTATAGCCAAAGAAAAGTCAGGGGAGAAAAGTCAAAAGTGGAGCGTGTGTGGGAAGAATGGGATCACAGAAAGGTCTCTGTGGGGCAGAGTGGTAAATTCTTTGTGGGCTGCAGCACCATGCTATTCCCATCTGTTCTCATTAGGACTGGCTCAAGGAAAACCAGTGCAACATATTCAACACAGGTGCACCCACGCACACTAACAGACACACAGATGGAGTAACACTCACTGTCACATTTCATCCCTTGGTGGATGAGTCCGTACAGCAGCGATCCACAGTGGTCACAGAACGTGGGGCTGCCATATGTGTGGATCTTGAACTTATGCTTGCTTCTGGGGTCCTGGGAAATTACACGAGACAAAAAGAACAATTGAACAAGATATAAACCTGAATTAGGGTTCAAATAAAGACTCACGGAGAGAGAGTTGTTTTCATCCCTGAAACCACATGGTGAGCATGACGTAAAAGGAGACTCCCACAGGGAAAGTTAAAACTGAATTGAGGGACTTTTACATATAAATGAGCTTCACTTACATTCAGCTTCTCAACACACGAGCCTTAGGAAGCCTATCTGCACCAGCTTGCCAGAATTTCTAATCTGTTTTTGTGATGACATTCCCAGAGTGGTGCACCAGCAGCAATGCATTTTATATTTACCACCTGTGACAGTTTCCCCTCAGATGGGGAGGGGAGCAGCTTGAGGAGTGGAGACAGAGGGTGATACAGCAACTGCAGCTTTAGATTTAAAAGCAAGCCTGTGTTTTGAGGAAGATTAAAGCCTTTATGAAAATATACAGTTCTGTTGTACCTTTTTTTGGTCCACATTTATCCTGCCTGAAAAACAGGAAGCATTGAAGAGAACATATACGCTAAAGAAATCTTCAGAAAATTAAGAGTTTGGGAAATACAAACCCATTAGGAATATTTTGCACTACTTGAGTTAAAAATGGATCATTGGAATAGCAAAACAAAGTATTTTAACCAATGCATAAAATGGCTAAGTGAGTCATTGCTATGAATGTCCAAGTCCTAAGTCCTTTGTGATTTTATCAAGTCGAGTCTAAAGTCCTTAAATTTGTCACTCAAGTCAAGTGACTGCAAGCTAAAAAGAAAAACAAAAATAAAGAAAGAGGAAAACTAATCCACTAATTTAAACCAATGAAATTTCAATAAGCTATAAGGGATTACTGCAGAAAGAAAGAAAGAAAGCTTCATTTGGCTACACAAATACAAATCTTCCATCTTTCAGAAACATTTGCTATAAAATCCGTTGATCAGCTTGGCTTAGTCTCATTTGCTGTGGACCAATTTATATATTTTTCTGCCTGCACTGTTAGCTGAGGTTAGCTAATTTCTGCAATCACTGCAAAACAAACATGGCTCTAATTAAAGCCCTGCAAATGAGGGTGGATAAACCCCCATCAGCATCGCCTCCATCATGCTGAACTGTGTCATAACGGCTGCATGTGTAATTATACAGGCCACCATCTGAGTAAGAAAGCCTACATCGTTGAAAAGGACCTTTTTTCCACAAGCTGACTGCATTAGGTAAACAACATGATGTCAGAGAGTGGGATAGAGGGATGGCAGAGGAGGAGACATTGATGGAATGTCACAGTTTTAAAGAGAAAGGACTTCTGAGTACTACGTTTTGACAGATAGGGGTATGAGTCAGGAGCGTGAGGCTCTCTGAAAAATTTTATTAGCATACTCTATTTGGGAACATCAATTTTTTACTCTATTCCACCGGTATTTGCTTTTAAGTGTTCATTGTGGTCATGCTCCTTCAACCACAGTTTTCCCTCATGAATCGTATTAAACAAGTACTTAATTTTGGGAACGCTGACTTTTGTCTAAATGAAACTTGATGAGTGAACTGTATCCAGTGGGGACCTGAGGAGAAGAGGACAGTCTTCTTTTGGTCTGTGTTAGTACATTTCTTTTCTAAATAACCGTGAAGACTTAGAAACGTTTGTTGCGCTGTTTATTGCAATGTTATATTCCCTTCACATAAAGTAACTGTCTCTTTTTCTGCTTTTGGTCTTGGATAAAATGAACCATGAGGAGTTAGTTGTGAGTCTTTGACAGGAGAAAAATGCATTTTGAGGTACAATCTTTGCAGAGCCCAGGGCTTCAGCATGTGTTAGAGTGTGCATGCCAACATGCATTTTCTTCTGAATTTGTGCTGGAGCTTTTATGTTTGGGAAGACATTTAGAAAATGCCAAATGATCTGTATGTTATTTAGATATTACAGTGAAAAAGGCAAATATTTTGTAAAAATATTCATGCAAAGCTTTTTACTGTAGTATGTCTATGACTGACAAATCACATGTACAACTAAATATACAAAGAAATATAAACATACAAATTTAGAAAAGTAATTTTACAGCCAACTGGTGGTTCATAATTGACTTTCTGAAACATTTTTGTAGTAAACTCAGCTTCCTTCAACATAATTGACAGCTATAAAAATGTTGCAAATCCCTGACTGTTTATCAAGCATTTGCATACAAGCTCCCTTGTGGCTTTATGAACTCATATTTCACTAGCAACCTAAAACACATGTGGTTTTAGAACATAAAAGCATGAAACCCCTATAGCAACAGCCAATAAAGTAAAACAATGAATCTGTTAATGGATATAATTTGTGAATAAGCACAGTGCTCACGACACACTCAACAACAAACCGTGAGTTGTGTAAGTGGACCATAATGCTAGCAGCTTACCCATAAAAACTAATCTACAGTTTTACACAAATGGGAAAGCTTCTTCTGTGCAATGCACAAAAAACAGGGAGTGTATGGTGAAAACAAAACAAACACAGTTCAGGTTTAAGCAAATAAAGAGACAGTAAACATGATTATTCAACAAAATTATCCATTTACCTTCCTATTTATGCAGATGCTTTGTGAATTCATATATTTGTGTCAAAAACAGCAACTGAATGACATTTTTATCTTAAATGTGTTTGTTTTGCTTAGTGGTATATTTTAATATTTTAGTGTGAAAACCTTCAGTAAATTACACTGGATCCTCAGTGAAACTAGCCTGCATATTCCCTTACGGCCCTCCACTTGATTCTCATCTACCTCCATGGTTGTGTCTGGGTTTTGTCCCATTAAGATCAATTTCTCTTCTAAAATATTGAGCAATCAAAGTCGGAGCAACACAAATGTTTAAGGCATTAAAACCATCTCTTTTGGCTCTGCACCTACCTCATTGCAGTGGGGGATGATTGTTCACACAACAGGCGATTTCTGGTAAGCTTCATAGCATAGTTTATTTTATCATGGAGCTGGTGCATTAAATACTTCACAGCCAAACTTTAGTGATTGGATAAAATCAATTCAGAACATTTGAAACTTCAGCAGAGTCCAGCGAGCGATCATTTCGCAATAGGCCAGGGTGAAAATCTTAGAGGCATTTTGTAAGAGTTCAGTCATCCATCAGTGGAAAAAATGCTTAAGGGACTGAAAGGATAAGAAGACTGGAAGAAATTTGCTCCTGCTGTAGTGTCAATTTACACACTACAATTATTGTTTGTTTATCTGCAACAGTTTTTCAATGTTTATACCACCTAATCATGAAAATGAATACAGTGGCAATGCCTGCAAACTGCTGCAGCATCACATTAAAAACAACTTCACCTGAAACATCCTTTCAACGACTCAAACACATCATCAACACAGGGCATCATGCTGTGCGGGTAAGATGCTAGCAGACAAACCTGTGACACTGTTTGCACCGAGGCGAGATGATGAGCCCTGCGAGTGAAACAAGGGCCACATCATGCAGAAGAGCGAGGAAGAAGTCGAGCACACTGACTCAAACATTATTCAGGCTAATTTTACTCAGGCGTCTACAGATGTGTCAATGTACTATTATCTGTCAGTGCCTAATAATTAGACATTATTAGCATAAAGAGGCAAGTTAAAAGATTTATGTGATTCATGTCTTAATGAGGAGATATTATCTAAAGTTGACTTAACATCTGCTTCATGGATGGATGAATGGATGGGAAAACTGTAGATACTTTAATTCTGATTGCCTTTTCTAGACCTATCCAGTCTGTGAATGCTTGAAATCTAACATCACATGAAAACTATTTCCTTCCTTAACAAAAACTCTTCACCAATAAATGTAAAACACTGGCAGCAGGAGGGTGTGCTTCCAATGAGTACAACTGAGATTTAAAAAAGTGCTTTTGCAACAAAAGAAAAGGAAACAAAAGTACTCTCCCCAATCAAACGCAGCCTATTGGAAATTAAATGAACTGCATGTGAAGACTGCTGTGCTCACAATTTTCCTCCTCTTTGGAGATTTTAGAACAAAAAAATATGTGCATGCACTGAGCCAGCAGTGTGCCCTGACAGCTATGACTGATGTTTTGAGAATACCTTTAAACTGAAGCTGCTCCATTTCTGCTTTTCAGCTCTTCTTAGCTTGGGAGTTTGAGCTGCTAATTTGACAAACAACAGATCTCTGTAAGATTTTCACCTTTAATCATATGGACAATTGTGGGTCGAAGCCTCAAGATATCAGTAATGGAGCTAAATCAGAACAGAATACTCTCACCTGCTCTGCAGTGCACATGAGCTTAGCGCACGTATAAGAAAGGCAATTTGAATACAGCTATTTCACAGGTCAATGACCTCCGTGCTGCCTGACTCAAGTGCACATCTAGTCTCATTTGGAAATTAGTTAAGTGAAATTAGAAAGTAGAGGGACAATTGAGATTCAGCTTCTTTTAATAGACAAAACTTTCAACAGGCGACACAATTAAAAAAGGGCTTTAAACACTGTACCTTTTTATGCTACTCAGTTAGGTCTGATTTGAACATTCAGCTGTGGCTTCTCTTTCTAATTTAATCTTTAAATATAAACAAAACTCTTAACATTGTCTATTTGCAATAAAGCTGAAGCAATTAAGGAATTTAATGACCAAATAGTTTGCTGAGGAAGACAAATGGAAAAACAACCAAAAACTCTGAGTTGAGCCTGATTGTAATTGTGCTCTAATATTTAAAATTAGTTTTTTCACGTTGTTCTGAAAAAAAAAAACAACATACAACCATCCACCTTTTACATGTTTTCACTGATATTTTAATCATTTATCTTTGTTGTAAATTCAATACCGTAATTTTTAGCTCACACAAATCAAACTGGTCACTTCAAAATGTTAATGTTATTTACAGTTAATGCGAAAATTAAGGTAAAATTCCCATTAAACTTAAATCTGCCATGCACATGAACATTTCTGGGCTTAATTATATGTAAAGTCACTCTGACCCATTGTCCAAATCACCGCATCCGACTCAGCCGCGAGTTTGCACAAAATTCTTGAGGTGCAGCTGCTGTTGTCAGCCAAACGTTTTCGCTGTTAGAGTGTGTTAGAATGGCCCGGTCAATGTCCGGACCTTAATCTAACAGAGAATGTTTGCAAGACATGAAAACTGATGTTCACAGAAGCTCTGCATCCAAACTGACTGAGCTTAAGTTGTTTTGGAAATGCAGAACGGTCAAAAAAGTAAGGGCACTGGTAAAAGGCCCTTACTTTTACCAGTGCCCACCTGTCAAAGAGAACTTACTCAGGTGGGCTGAATAAGCTTTTCAGATTTTTATTTGCAAAACATTTTTTCCATTGCCTTCCACTTCACTATGCTGATATATCGCCCCACATCCCAGTAAAATACATTTATGTTCTTGTAAAAAAGCTCAGACAATGTAAATACTTTTGCAACGCACTATGCGCATTTCACAATCAAGTCACTTTGTGATAAATAAATGTTTGCTAAATATTATGCCGAGGTGTTAAATAAAAAAAGAGAGACAGATTAACAAAAAATAAATTCATTAATTAATTAAAAGATGAGGATCATGGTGTGACTCTGTGTATTTGTGTCAGAAAAAAGCCCTTTGGGGAGCAAAGTGAACAACTGAATAGTTGCCATGGAGATAATGGGTTAGAGAAAATGTAGCGATAGATTGAGAGTCATTGGAGAAAAAGGAAACTGTGAGAACAAGAGGAAAATCACAGACTGGCTTTATAGCATCATGTGCACAAGTCTACAGACCACCAGTTATAAGACAATAAGAGAGCCATATTCCTAAGTGAGATGATAAAAGGAAATCACCTTTTAAAGAGAGGAATGAAGATCAGACTGAGAGCTAGACACATGTGATGAAATGCTCCCTTCCCTATAGGCTGAAGGTCAGCTGTTCGGCTGAATGAAACGACCAAACGGGGTTGTTTTTAGCCGAGAGGATCCTCAGAAATTCTCTGCTGGTAGCGCCGACCCAAAACAAGCAAATGCAGTCAGGCTCACCCTTCAGCCTCAACTGAGTCGCCAAAAGTCTGATGGTGAAGGGCACAAACTGTCTAATGCACTCAGTGAGCGAAAAGACGCAAAGCAGTTTGCCTGGATGTTTTATATTTACATCGACTTTACTTTGAAGGAGAAAAAGATTGTAAAAACAAAAGTGTGAGGCTTGTTACACATAAACTGCCAGAGATGCTAAAAGAGAGTGATGTGAAAAAAGAAAGACCAATGGCCTCAATTTAACAGATAAAAATGAAGACAATGGAGTCGAAGAGCTGGAAACAGGGGAAAATTATGAAGATTGATCTTAGGGACGAGGGTGTGTGTATGTGAATGTGTGTATGTGGGTGGATAACTACAGGTGACGTCAAATCTACAACCCAAGAGTTGACACTCTTTCAGCTAGCCATTGTGATCGTCAGTGAACAAGCCCACGGTGTAGCTGAGAGAAGAAGGCGTTTTTGATTCATCCCAATCAAAGTGGTTCTGGTGACCATTTTAAAAAGCCTTAAATTAAAGCTTGTTGCCAATCTAAAACAACAGACGTTGTAGCAACAAGTCTTTTTGTTAATGTAGCAGCTTCCAATTTCTGGAGGCAAACATTTTCTCCTGTTCCCAGATTGGAGAGTTTCTGTGAAAAGCAGTTTTCCAGTCCTGTTAAGAGATTCTCATTTGGGCTTCATTTCAGTCATTCCAGTACTTCAATATGCTTTGATTTTAACTATTCCAATCTAGTTAAAGCTGTATATTCCCACCTTTTCTTCACTTATGAATAGCAACCATGTCCCTGCAGAAGAAACACATCCCATGGTGGTGTCACAGGTGCCACCACCATGTGACACCTGTGACACGGTGTTCATGGTGATGTGCAGCGTTAATTTTCCTCCACGTAGTTTATAAGGTTTGGCATATAGGCCAAACATTGACATTTTTGGTTGTAAATTGTGAAAAAGTTCCGACAATGTAAATACTGTTGCACTGTGAAATCAGCTTTCACCACTTTCTTCCACATGTTTGTTGTGTTCTCTACATGTGACAAGCTTTAAACAAAACTTATTCTAACTGTCTTTCAACAACGGTGTTAAATCCTCACTAAAAATACTTTGAATATAAGGTTATAACAAGGGAAAAAAATAAGAAATTAAAGGGAACATTTACTTCTGTAAGAAACTGTACATTCAATTCATCATCTAGCTTGATTTGCAATGTTACAGCTCAAAGTGTTTAATGTCAAATGAGCTCACACAACCATAACTCACCATAACACATCTGTCATCCCTGTTCACATGCAAACATGTCTGCACACACCCAGCAGGTGATTCAAACCCAGATTACTGTACACAACCACCTAAGCCCACAGGGGAGTTTTGTTTTCACCCATTATATGCTTTGCTTGTAGCTGGAAATCAGTTGTCTTTTTTTTTTTTTAATCAGCATCAAAAAAAGATGGGGGAACTGACATTAAATATTCTAATAAAGTACAAATAAGGAATATATTCAGTGAAAGCTTTGCAGAAATTATGGAAGCTTTGAGATGCCTGTAAGTTAAAAGCAGCCTGGTCTTCGTTCCTCACATCAGAAGAGACTTTAACGACAACGACTGCGACTGTGTTTACCGCAACTAGATTCATCTAAGCTCCAAAACAATGGATGTAAGGACACATGAACTGACAATTCATCATTGATTTAGTAGGCAAGATGACATCTCATTCTCTGTCCCTCACCACCTGCAACCTCCTTCACATCATCCATATAAAACCATTCAATTAAAGGCAGATCTAAGCACTGGAAACACTCGAACTGACAAGCTTGTTTTCATGCACATAGAGCCTCCACGTTTTAATATTGTGCCGTTTCTAACCTCGCTGATGTTATTTGAAGTGATGGTATGCTTGTGTACTTCCGCCTGTGGCCTGTATGTCCTCCTGGCGGTGAATGTGGGTTCTTTTCATCTGTCATTGGTTTTGTGCCCTTTCTGATTCCATGCCTTTCCAGTCTCATTAGTGAATTAAACATCAAAATGCATTATGATATCAAACATGGCACTGACATACATGCAAATGTGTCTCCTAATGCATGTGAGCAGACCAAAACAGAGTATAAATGAACACGAAGCAGTGCAGGGATTGATTAAAAAATATCTTTAGGATGTTATTATTATAAAAACAACAGGAGGAAATGCTGAGATGCTTTACTTAACAATAAATTCTACAGTTAAAGCTCATTGCATTTTATTAACTCTGCATTTTGGATTTGAATCCATCATGTTACTGTGGATGATAGAAGGCCTGGTAAGGAGGCGTTTATTTTGTTTAGGGATGGTGGAGAAAGCAGGCATCTAAAAGTTTCAGGATGTTAGCTCTCATGGACTAAAGTTGGCCTCTCCTCAATTACAGGTAAAGCGTCATTTAACTGTTAATTATTGAGAAGAACCTTCTGTTGACTGCCTTCATTGTCTGATTAAACACCCTTGCTATCACTCTCAATAACATTCCCACACATGATGTGACAGCTCTAATCGGTCTCCCCTGTCATGAACAAACACCAAACCCCTTCAGCCAGCAGGATGGCAGACAGCTGCTGGACAGGTGTAAGCCTGACTAATGACAGTCATAATGTGGAGAACTGCTGCTGCAGGAGCTTTTTATTTTTGTTATTAGATCGTTCACAGTCTATTTTACTGGAATATAACATGGACGTGCAGCTGAAAGTGCCCTGTGCGACAGTTGCAGTGAACCCAGATACAGAGATGAAGGATCATGAAGACAACTGAAGCACTGTGGAAAGGAGGAGGCACTAAAATAGCCACAAGAATGTTAAACATGGGAAAACACTGGATATATATCACACACACACACACACGCACACACACACACACACTTCAGTACAACAGATCATGACAGAATTTATTTTACGTGAACAGATAATATATTTCATTTTTTCTGAATTCATAATCATTGCAATGTGCACTTTTCATTCTTTTTACAATATGCAATAATGCTCAGAAAACATTTCCTCTATGTGACCTATTCATGCAGAATATCACAAAAAAGCTCTTTCTATTTATAAACAAACAGGTTAACTTCATTTTCATTTAATTCATAAAGAGATACTTGTGAGTTATTACTCAATTAGGTAATTCTGTTATTGATTATGTTGCACAGCTTTTAAGCACACAACATTAGGTTTCTCAGCAAATTAAAACTATAATAAGACAAATAAAAATGTCTTTTGATACAAAAATGACCTGGTAGCTATCAATCAGAAAGTAACAAACACCATCCATGAGAAGTTTAAACTACAAAGGACAATTACTAAAGAAGCTGGGCCCCCACAAAGTGCTTTATCCAAAGAGATTTTTGGAAAATTGAGCAGAAGAAAAGTGCACAAGCAGCAAGCATGTGATGGAAGGCCTGTTTATAAGTTGGAGGGGGCAGGATTGCATGAACTTTTTTCTCTTGGTTGTATGCAAAGTTTTTAAGAATACTGAGGCGGACCCATAATAAGTTGCAGCAAAATATATATTTGATATTGTGAAATATCTATGAAGTATTTTAAAGCAGATTTAAAAGGCTGGACATGAGTAGATGGAAAGACAGATAAATAAGATCTAGTTTGCAGATTGTTGGTAGTTTATAAAACTAGTCAAAAAAATGAATATCTGACAGGCACCAGAAGTCTTGCACCTAATATTAGCACATCAAACGCTCCTCACAAAGCTGCTACAGAATAGCCTCTTCATGGTTTTAAGTTAAGATATTATTATAAGATATGATCAAGTTATTTTTATTTTCTTATCTACTTTTTAATACTGCTGCTTAACTCATACACACTATGCACTCATGTCATTCATTGCCACAAAAAAAAAAGACAATCTTTGTATTTTATTAAAAAGTTACGGTTTGAAAAAAGTTTATACTTCTGCCTACCTCTTTTTCAAAGAAATAATTTTGCAAATGTGCATAATGGTGTATGACGTTTTGAAATAAACTATTACACAACAGTGTGGTTGTCTCAAAAGATTTATTTTAAAATAGGAAGTGCAGGAATCCCCTGGTTTGCGAGAAGCTTAGACTAACCCTCTGTCTCGTCCTCCTGTTGTTGATTAGAGATATCAGTCAGCTCCGTATCATCACAGAAGGAGGTAATATGTCCTCGCCTGCTGGAATCCCACATGCTCATCTACCTCTTTACACCCAATCTTTTCCTCATTAACAGCAGACCTATCACACACTTCTGATAGTAAATGATGCTTATCTCTCCCTCTGCCCACACTTCATGTTACTGCCATCTGTTTGGAGATGAAGGTCGTCAAAGGGGAGAAAAAAGGCTAAAATAATCATAAAACTAAACTTAAGTTAATGTTACTGGTACAAATAAAGGGATATTAAACTGAGCAGACGCAGGTGTTGGGCTGTTAATCCCTCCCCGTTGTGCTCTAATTAGAAGTCGAGGAGAGATCTAGAGTTGGGATGCATTCAGACTGCACCTCTGAACACACCCTTTCATCGCAACCCCACTTTCATGATCAAACAGCCTTTAATTAGCCTGACTGAGATATGAGGTCTACTTTTATATGCAAGTGCTTCGATGTCTGGTGGCCTTTGTCGGATTTATTAATACAAAGGCCAAGCAGGGGTCTTTAACCTGTGAGAGTGTGATCACTTCCTGTTTACCCACCCTGGAAGTAGGAGTCTGATGACGACTGCTGCTTTGCTCTGGGGTAATTGTTGAGAGTGAAGTTTGAATCTATCCGGATCAGAGGAAAACTCTCTTATAGAAGTGTTTGTCTTTGCTAGAACACACTCTGCAATTTTCATTATCACACTAGGAACAAGTAAGCTGGACAGTTGGAGTCAATAAAAAATATTTCAATCTCAAATATGACTGATATGTTCACCTTCTAAAAGCAACATTTTAGCTTTCTGCGAAAGGACAAAACACTTCTCCAGAGTTCATATTAATATTTTACTTCTTAGGCAGAAAAAAGGTGACGTTTATTTGATTAGTAGTAGGAGTATAACAGTATTTCTCATCAAATTGAAGCCAATAAAACAGACAGAAGTGGAACTGGCACATTATAGTACTGTCATGAGAGACAATAGTACCATAGTCACTGATGGAACCATTAACTTTCTCCTGAACAAGCAAATCTAGAGTTTAAAGGTAGGCGTAGTGTGCCTGTTTATACCCATCAGCTGATGATTACATAAACAAATGATGGGGTCAAGCTACAAGTCTCTACTAGTTGATTTTTAACCTGTAACATAACGACCACCGGCTGAAAGAACGTTTCTATTTCCAGGAGAGACTCACTTCTTTCACAAACACATGCACCATTTTTTTTGTTTCAAAATTAAAAGTTATTATCAGAGCTAAAAAGAAGAAAATTTAATCCAGGCCTTCTACAGCCGTCTTTTAGGAAATACCAGACGAGAAGAATCCAATGTTTTCCTTTACTGGTTAAAATCATTTACACCATGTAGCTCAGCATTTATATTTATATGTCACTCCTGGTGTGTCACAAAAAAAAATCCTAACATTAGCTACAAAAACATCCTAAAAGATAATTAGACAACTGAAAGAAAACACCACAAAACTGAAGAACAGAAAGCAAAAAAAGACGGCATTTACTGTGCAGGGGGAGCTGAAAATAATGAGTCCAGAAGAACACATGCAGAGAATAATTGTTGGCTAAGAATATCCATGAAATAATTGCTCACTTTTTGCTGCTATTACACCCATGTCCATCCAGCACTTAATATCTAAATACACTGTGCTACTGGAACCGCAGTCTCCAGAAGCTAACAAATTTAAAAATGCAAGCCATCATAAAAGTTTGAGAAAAACAAAAGAAAGTAAGCAAACTTCTAGGCTCATCTATCACCTGTTTTCCTCAGCAGCTCTTCTTTCAACCCAATTTCTTCAGTGTATTTATTAAGGCTTTCTCATCCAAGAGAAGTGGACGAGTGGCTGTTGTAGCTGTGTGCTAATCACTGTGAAATGGGTACAGAATCCAATGAGGACAAGTCCCATGAGGCCTTCTCAGGTGGAAACTATATTTAAGTGACGCATAGTTTAAATCCTGAAAATACGATGTGAACATTCATAAAGGGTAACAAGAGTGAACAAAGTAACACGAGTATGATCCAACATCAAATATGATGCCAAAGGTTTCTGTAAAAGGGCTCCGACACCATTCTATCAAAACTCTTGTGAAAATAACAAATAGGGATTCATAGTTTTTACAAAAATACTACAAGAAAAATCTTATCTCTGAATATTCCCCTGCAGCTCAACTGCCTTAAAAAGCTATGAACAAGCCATTCAAAAAAATACTAATTTATTGGCCACTGCTGTCATGTGACATGATTCAAGTCTCACAAACAAATCAATGTGTGTCAATTAATACAGTAATATAATAAAACACAGAGACCTTTATTTTTCAGCAAACTCTTGATATTCTGATTGCTCTGCATTCCCCACCCCCATTTTTAAGAAACAAATTTGACTTCAACACGTCACATGACACCATCCATTGGACAATAATCCTACTTCCACAAGTGCACAATTTATTGACGCTGTAGTTCACCTTTACGATACCAAGTGTCAGAGCCGAGAGGTCTTTCTGATCTGTCCTCTAATATGTCTGTTGACATTGACACTTCGGAGGTTGTACAGTTTGATGAGTGCAGACAACATCGTTTGTCTTATTTTGACAATTGAGGTTTTGGGGACTGGCAAAGAGTTCGTCCAGCAAAATGAACTCCAGTTTATTTGTGCAACTGTGTTTCATTTAATCAATAAAATATTCTTAATATTCTACTCATCTATGAGTTGATATTAGGTATGTGATATTGGGTTTCTGTGTAGCACTTGGTTGTCAGTCAATCCTTTACATCATGATTCACTTTTGCATGTACAAAATGGTCTTAACATAATTAAATGCAACTGAAATCAATTAGTTATCACGATTATGTCAATCCTCTCAGATACTAACCTGTTTCTTAATAGTTCTTTCAACCAGTATACACAGTAATTGGACCAAAAGCAAATTTCAACTGAAAAAAGGCACAACCCAAAGGTTGTTTCAGTAGCACAAAGCTCGTCATTCCCAACAGCTTTAATCTTTAAGCCTTTCATAAATCCTATATCTGCTGCGGTGATGAGTGTGAGATGCACAGCTGCACCTCAACAACCAAATCCCAGAATGTAATAACTCCACCTATAGTTGCACATACGAGTTGCAAGTAAAAACACTAAAGAGCAGGTGATCCTCAGAGGTAACCTGGAGCAAAAAATATGTTTGAAAGACACTTTAGACATTTGTTATTATTTTAGCAAGTTATAAAAAATATATATTATACAGTTCACCTTTACGATTTTCATATATTTGATTATAAAAAAATATTCCAAATTCAGCAAAATCTGTTTTTTAA
Organism: Gambusia affinis; assembly: GCF_019740435.1. Taxonomy (NCBI): domain Eukaryota; kingdom Metazoa; phylum Chordata; class Actinopteri; order Cyprinodontiformes; family Poeciliidae; genus Gambusia; species Gambusia affinis. Next base: position 12,291,949 of record NC_057886.1, on the reverse strand, counting down.
TTGCTAGAGAATGGCTTGCAAACAGTGAACATGTGGTCAGTTGTATTTTATATTTTCTGTCAAATACACTAAAAATAAAGATGCAATGGTGAAGGAAAATTAAAAAGAGAGCTTTAACAACCAAATACTTCAATAGTTTAGAGAAATACTTAAATATAAGACATAAATGCTATTAAATGTTTTCATATCAAATGTTTTCTTAAGTACAAAAACCCACGTCACGTTACATAAACAGATGCTTTGCTGTTGTTTTATCCTCCTGCGTCTCTCTGTGTTTGGTGTATTGCCATTTGTCCTAAAACCCTCTGATATCCAGGGTGTTGGTGTGATTGCAAAGATCCTGCATGCACCAGCATGAGCGGCTATGGATTATGTCAGATGTTCTCTAGCTGGCACAGACACCACTCCAGCCCATGATGTTTCTGCTTGGCATCCAAAGAGAAGAAGGAAAAAAAAAAAAATCATCAGATTACAGCTGCGCACCTCCATCATTTCTGTGCATGCGGATATGAAAGCCTGTCTGACACTATTTCTCTCATAGCTGATGTTGGTTTCTTTATTTTTGGTGAAACACCAGCTTTCCTGGGAACACTGCTACATCCAGCTTACACAGTTCTTGATGATTGACTGCTTTCACATTATCTGAGAAATAAGCGGCCTTAAGATCGGGGCAAAGTTCAACAGCTGGCCTGTCAGCGGGCTGCTAATCCAGCGGGTGGTAGCGATACGGGAACATCCTCAGCTGGCTTATCCATATGTATGACTCTCATGACTGGACAAGGCCACATGACACCGCTGAGATAAAACAGGTTTAGGTTTGGTAAAATGGGCCACTGGCCACACCAATCGCCACTGAAAAACACAGTGGTCAACAGAAAACATATAAGCTTTATTGCGATGAGTCCATCTGGTACTGTACATGTGACCAATAAATGCTGGATAAAGTGCTGGGAAACTCAGACATTCATACATGATTTCTGATACAGAAATATATAAAATAACAACCTTGACAAAATCAGAATCAATTTGTGAAGAGTAAAGCTAAAACTGAATTTTTAATTGAAAATTAATAAAAATCAGAGGAATGGAAATTAGAAAATTTGTAATAAAAACCACATAGAAATTCTAACAATGATGAGATTACTATTACTATTATTACTCTAAGATCTTGTGGCAAGTTAGAGAAAAAGCAAACAATATTTTCATTAAAAACTAAAAAACTGATTTTAAAACAGGCTGAGTACACAGCCTCCACTACAATACAGGGATTAGGAAAATATTTGGATTTGGAGGTTTAGTCTAATCTATTTTATGGAGACTATATTTCTCAAACATGGCTGACTAATGACCCCGTGGGCCCGGCTGAAGCTGGAGAGATCAGTGACATCTTAATGAAGCCACAGCGCTTCCATGCTTCTAGCAGCAGGCTAAAGAGGAAGAATGTCAGGGTTGGGAGGCAAAATGAGCAGAGACCACAGTTCTGCTATAAAACCGGGGAAGAAGAGAAGCAGACAGAGAGGAGAAGACAAAGCACAGAAACAGGCTGGAGACAGATAAATTAGAAAGTACAGTCCATGCAGTTAAAATAGATTTATGGCATAAGGTTTCCCACTAACGTCCACCCACTCCTGACACACGAGGGATTCGCTGTGTGTGGCTGAGGTGCATTCCCAACAGCTCAGGGCCTTTAATTATCAAAAAGTGACAACTCAAGTGGGAAATTTTTTTTTATTTTCTCTTTTGCCTCTTATTTCTTATCCTCCTCTTCTCTCTGTGTTGGTGTTAGATGAGTCACCCCCAGTAATCGTTAAGATCGGCCGTCACTACTGTCACTGCAGCCGAACATGGGAGTACTATTGGGGAAAGGTCTGCATCAGCATGTTTGCACACAGACACACGGGCCAATAAAAGAGGAAAAAGAAATGGAAGTGAGTAAAAAAAGGAAAGCGAAAAATGAGAACATAAACTTTAGCAGGTTGGACCTCTGTTGGTGGCACATACAAAGCCAACATACTAAATTAAGTGAAATTCTAGTATGACTGGACCTACAGTACTTTTCAAAAATATGGGAAGCAGAAGTAAAACGGCAAACTCAAAGTGAACTCTTCTTTTGGGAACATATGGAACAATCAAATCCTTAATATAAGATCGATTTGGACTTCTTAGAGCTTAGTATAGATTTGTAGATCATTCAGGGAGTTAATGAAGAGCTGCTAAAACAAGACAAATGAGATTTCTACTGCAGGGTTTTGGATCAAGTGAGTGATTTTAGCAAAGGGTTTGGGAATTAATTCCCTGAAAATCTGAGATGTGGAAGAACTCCTTCTATGTTTAAATGAGAACTAAAAACAGATTATTTTTTTTATATCAGAGTCTCAATAATAAACTGTTAGACTGATCATAGGTTGTTTGCAATGTTATCAAAGTTTAAAGGTTTTCCTTTTTTTTTATTTAATGTAAAATCACTTTTAGTGTCTTATAGTGCTATGTGAATATGAACTAGCCTTGCTCAAGGGCCATACAACTTGATAATAAGAGTCAAAAATGTAAAAATAGATCTCAGCAGTAATGCCAGTTGTTAGACAATTATCAGGAGAACAGAGAAAAGATGAACATAGATCTGCCTGAGCCTGTAACATCGTCTGGGAGTATTTCCCCATCTATTCACACATTTTGTGGCAGAGCTGAAATCTAATCTTCTGGAGAGGTACAGGAGTACACTGAAACCAAATGAGATCAGGTGAGGGTGGGAATGGTGCAACTCCCTAAGTCTACAGATTGTAAAGTAGGATGTTGATAACACCTCCTCCCCTTAAAGATAGTAGGAGTCATGTAACCACCCCTCCAAAAATGACCTAATACCCCCTGGTGATGCACACAGGACTAAATCACGCACAGACACCCTCATAATCTCTCAATTAAAAGCTACTTTTTTCTACTCCAGCCCTATTTCAAGTGTTTGATGAGCCATGTGGGGACAGAGGGAAGGAAACAGTGATGAGGGAAGACGAGAAAGGACCTATTAGGTGACATAGCCAGTGAAGCAGCACAAACCGCTGTGGCTTTGTTGGAGAGATGGAGGCAGACGCAGCTCTCAGCATGGCTTCGTACCCCTGGCGCCTCATGGAGAAAATTGATTGCCCAGTTTCAGCTGTACAGTTACCCGAGGCAATGGCTTCGCTAGGGCTAATAAATGTACAAGATAAAGACCACTTGTCATTGCACAGATTATAAATTTTGACGTAGAAATAGAACGCTACTAGGAGCTGATAGCATAAGGAAATCTCATGGGATTAGGATAGAGAAATATGAGCTTAGATTTGGCATCTGGTTACACAATGTTTACAGTTGTGTAATTGAAATTGCTGGATATTTCTGGCTGTAATATCAATTTCAGAGCTGCACTTGCAGATCTGATGAACACTTACAGGAACTATTTATTTTAAAATAAATAAATCTCCACCAAAATAAGATTCAGGAAGGGCAGCCCTTTGCCTCAACTGCCTTTACAAAGTAAATAATTCCTCCAGAAACAACATACATAATGTTGTGTTCTGTGTTTTCCTGTGTATTTATTTCTAGTTTTCTTGTGTGTCTGAGTCTCTGTGTTGTCCTGTCTCCCCGTGATTAGTTCCCAGGTGTGTCTCGTTCCCTGATTACCTCTTGTGTATTTAGTGTCACCTGTGTGTGTCTGTCTTCGTCGGGTCCTACGTCAGTGTCAGTCAGTGTACGTCTTGCTTCGTCCGTTTATGTCAAGGTACGTCTAGTCCTCGTAAAACCTGTTGCTACCTGTTGTGAGCTTTAGCCTTCCGCTCGTCAGTGCTGCCAGGTCTGTGGACTGTATTTTCTGTTGATTTTTCATCATTAAACTCCTCACCTCACCTCATCTGGGTTCTACTGCGTTTGCCTCACCGCCACCACAACACCGCTTCATGACAGAAGGACCCGACCAAGCCGAACGGTGAGGCACGCACTTCCTATCATGGACCCAGATGGGATTAAGGAATTGACTGAAACCATACGCGAGTATGAGGCTGCCATGGCCAAGCCGTACGCGGCGACAAGACGGCTTGGATTCGCCATCCGGTTGGGTCTGTTGCTGGATTATTGGGTTCCACGTTTTCCGCTTCCTGAGTTGGTGGCATTACAGAGGGAGGCAGAGTGGGAGCGTGAGGCAGCGCTAGCGGTCATGGCTGGAGAACCGCTGCCTCCCAGACCCAAGACTCTGTCCTCCCGATCCACCACCCCCGTTCCGTCGCCTGAAGAGCCAGCAGCACTCCGCGGCGCCAGCAGCGCTTCGCGGCGGAGCCGCCAGCAGACCCTCAGCGGCGGAGCCGCCAGCAGCGCTTCGCGGCGGAGCCGCCAGCAGCGCTTCGCGGCGGAGCCGCCAGCAGCGCTTCCGCGGCGGAGCCGCCAGCAGCGCTTCGCGGCGAGCCGCCAGCAGACCCTCCGCAGCCGGAGCCGCAAGCAACACTTCCGCCACCGAGCCCGTTCCTGCCGCCCGCTCAGCGGCGCGCGAAACCCGTTCCTGCCGCCCGCTCCAGCAGCGCAGCTCCCGTTCCTGCCGCCCGCTCCGGCAGCGCCACCGCTCCCGTTCCTGCCGCCGCTCCAGCGGCGCACCCAGCCGTTCCTGCCGCGCCCAGCCGGCGCACCCCGTTCCTGCCGCCGCTCCAGCGGCGCACCAGCTCCCGTTCCTGCCGCCCGCTCCAGCAGCGCACACCAGCTCCCGTTCCTGCCGCCCGCTCCAGCAGGCGCACCCAGCGCTCCGTTGCCGCCGCTCCGGCAGCGCGAGCTCCCGTTCCTGCCGCCGCTCCAGCCGGGCGCACCCAGCTCCCGTTCCTGCCGCGCTCCAGCAGCGCGCCAGGCTCCCGTTCCTGCCGCCGCTCCAGCAGCGCACAGCTCCCGTTCCTGCCGCCGCTCAGGCCCAGCCGCGCTCCCGTTCCTGCCGCCCGCTCCAGCAGCGCACCGGGCTCCCGTTCCTGCCGCGCTCCGGCAGCCCAGCCGGGCGCCCCGTTCCTGCCGCCGCTCCAGCAGGCGCTACAGAGTGCTTTCCCGAGACTCCTAGTGCTTCCCGAGACTCCTAGTGCTTCCCGAGACTCCTAGTGCTTCCCCGAGACTCCTAGTGCTTCCCGAGACTCCTAGTGCTTCCCCGAGACTCCTAGTGCTTCCCGAGACTCCTAGCTTCCCGAGACTCCTAGTGCTTCCCCGAGACTCCTAGTGCTTCCCCGAGACTCCTAGTGCTTCCCCCGAGACTCCTAGTGCTTCCCCCGAGACTCCTAGTGCTTCCCCCGAGACTCCTAGTGCTTCCCCCGAGACTCCTAGTGCTGCCCCCGAGACTCCTAGTGCTTCCCGAGACTCCTAGTGCTTCCCGAGACTCCTAGTGCTTCCCGAGACTCCTAGTGCTTCCCCGAGACTCCTAGTGCTTCCCCGAGACTCCTAGTGCTTCCCCGAGACTCCTAGTGCTTCCCGAGACTCCTAGTGCTTCCCGAGACTCCTAGTGCTTCCCGAGACTCCTAGTGCTTCCCCGAGACTCCTAGTGCTTCCCGAGACTCGAGACTCCTAGTGCTTCCCGAGACTCCTAGTGCTTCCCGAGACTCCTAGTGCTTCCCCGAGACTCCTAGTGCTTCCCCGAGACTCCTAGTGCTTCCCCGAGACTCCTAGTGCTTCCCGAGACTCCTAGTGCTTCCCCGAGACTCCTAGTGCTTCGTCACGCCTGCGGCCCCCAGAGACTCCTTGTGCTCCTCGTCGCCGCCCCCGTGCGGTCCTAGAGACTCCTCGTCGCCGCGGACGGCCGCCGGACAGCCTCCGTGGTTCCCGCCTCCGGCGCCGCAGACGGCCGCCGGACAGCCTCCGTGGTTCCCGCCTCCGGCGCTGCGGACGGCCGCCGGACAGCCTCCGTGGTTCCCGCCTCGCGCCCGGGACGGCCGCCGGACAGCCTCCGTGGTTCCCGCCTCCGGCGCCGCGGACGGCCGCCGGACCTCCTCTCTGGTTCCCGCCTCCGGCGCCGCGGAGGGCCGCCGGATCTCCTCCGTGGCTCCCGCCTCCTGCGCCGCGGACGGCCGCCGGACCGCCTCCGTGGTTCCCGCCTCCGGCGCCGCGGACGGCCGCCGGACCTCCTCTGTGGTTCCCGCCTTCCGGTGCTTCCGCCCACCCAGTTGGGTTTGTTTTGTTTGTTTTTGGACTCTTGGCCTTCGTGTGCCTCCGCCCACCCGGTTGGGTTAGTTTTTTGTTGTTTTATGGACTCTGGACCCCCCATCCAGCTCCCCTCCGCCCACCCTCGTTGGGTTTCCCGTTTTGGGCGTCTGGGAGCCGCCCGTTAAGGGGGGGGTACTGTTGTGTTCTGTGTTTTCCTGTGTATTTATTTCTAGTTTTCTTGTGTGTCTGAGTCTCTGTGTTGTCCTGTCTCCCCGTGATTAGTTCCCAGGTGTGTCTCGTTCCCTGATTACCTCTTGTGTATTTAGTGTCACCTGTGTGTGTCTGTCTTCGTCGGGTCCTACGTCAGTGTCAGTCAGTGTACGTCTTGCTTCGTCCGTTTATGTCAAGGTACGTCTAGTCCTCGTAAAACCTGTTGCTACCTGTTGTGAGCTTTAGCCTTCCGCTCGTCAGTGCTGCCAGGTCTGTGGACTGTATTTTCTGTTGATTTTTCATCATTAAACTCCTCACCTCACCTCATCTGGGTTCTACTGCGTTTGCCTCACCGCCACCACAACACCGCTTCATGACACATAAATCATAAAACTGCCTTTAGTGTTGTGTGATTATTTTAATTCCATGCATTCTGGCTCTCTGTGTTTGCTATATATATCTGGTATTTTTTGTTCAATGCAGCATAAAATGTTTTAGATGGCAAAAAGCTGGGAAAGTGCTAAAATCACAAAGTTCCCCTTTTTCAACGAAACCTATTTGCTGAGGTAGAAATATTGCATGTGTTTTTTCAGTAGCTGGATAGACTACTCATTATCTGGTTGCTAAAACCTCAACAAAAAAAAATTGTAGCAAAAACTTATATACTTATCTCAACATTCAGCATTTTTATGAAATATTTCCTGTTTTCCCAAGATGGAAATGTCATGTTCCGTGTTTTTCTGTGTGTTTATTCTGATTTTCCTGTGTGTCCGAGTCTCCATGTTGTCCTGTCTCCCCTTGATTGCTTCCCAGGTGTGTCTCATTCCCTGATTACCTCCTGTGTATTTAGTGTCACCTGTGTGTCTGTGTCTTTGTCGGGTCCTCGTCTGATGTTTGCTCGTACTGTCATTGTGTCCATTCAGTTATCCTGTTTGCTACCAGTATTGAGCCATTTGCTTCCGCTCAGCTGTGCTGCCAGGAGTTTTGGACTTTTGACTTGTTTTTTCATTATTAAAATCTTCATTTATTCACTGCAACCTGGTTCCATCGTGTCTGCCTCACCACCTCATCACAATACTTCATGACAGGAAAGGCTCTAATTGTAACAGTTCAGCCTAATAAATATTTTTGTAAAAGTACTTTTATTTTTACAAAGCTGCAAACATAAAATTAAATGCACTGGCAGAAGCAACACAAATTCATGCACAAATTCTGCAATTCATCCAGCAATGCCATGGTCCTTGCTTCTTCTTGCTTTTTAGTTTAGGTGGACAACATTGCCACAAAAGGTTTGCATTTGTTTTTCAGTCTGTCCAGTTTTGATTGAACAGTACTCTTAAAGAGTCTGCAGTGTGAGGCTAAGATTGGGATATTGTTCCAGAGCCTAACTTTCCCTCTGTCTGCTGTGCTCCTTGGTCTTCGTGATGATGTTTGTTCACTAATGTTCTCTGACAAATCTCTGGGTCTTTCACAGAACGACTGGCTTTATACTGAGATTAAATTACACAAAGAGGGACTATGTTCTAACTTACTTAAGATTTTGGGAGGCAATTTCTTTAGTGGATATTATTTAGGAGCTAGCCAGTAAATGGGGACAAATAAAAGGTAGAAAAAAGAGCAAACAAATTTCTCATCCACTTCATCTTATGCCTCATCTGGGGGTTGTGTAGTAAACGCAACGGCCTATGCAGACAGATCTAGTGTTTTTTTTCCCCAGCACATGGGCCAGCTCCTCGGTGGAATCCCAAGGCGTTTCCAGGCCAGTCAAGAAACATAGCTCCTCCAGTTTGTCCTGTGTTTTCCTCTGGGTCTCCTCCCACAATGATGCACCCAAAGTACCTCACCAGGATGCATCCAAGCCAGATTCCCAAGACACCTCAGCCGACTCCTCTTGAAGTGTGGTGATTCTGGGTTTTCTTTTTTGTTTGTTTTACTTTTGATATTAAACTATTTCAGGCACACATACTTACACAAAGGGGTTGGAATAAGTGAGGCAAGTGAGCATAACTTGAGATATCAGCTGGTGTGGAACAGCAGACAACTTGCAAGGCACTTCATCCAGAAAATAATATGTGAGCAGCAAGAATGCTAAAGATGCTCAAGCTGCTCACAAGCTTAAGTGGCACTTTCTCACATTTCTATTTTCAGTTTACAGAGAGCAAAATAATTTAAGACCTATCTACATCTATACCGTAGGAGAATACAGCGTGAGCACGCTGTGAGAATAAGTCTAAGTGAGAGATGCTTCAATAAAAATCACAGCAAACAAGTAAACAGTCAGGTTGTGTCTAACTTTGACGCCAGAAAATTTGATAGAGTGCATTTCTACCAGATCGAACACCAATAAATATGAGGAACTTAAATATTTAAACCGAAATGAAAATCCTGCTATCCCACCTTTCTCTAGCCAGCTCCCTCTTCAGCAACTGCCTGTGTCTCCTGCGGTCCTACCCTGCTGGTGACATTAAACACCGGGCTGCCTCCGCCTCCAGACTAAAGAATAGGTCAGCTCCCTGGCTGCCGTCTGCCAGCAAATACACACAGTTTACAAATGCACTCGCACACATACACACCCAAATCGGGAGTACGCCTGCGAGAAGCTACACACATGTATGAGCTTATGCCCACACCTCGTAAATTGCAGAAGCATGAATTATTCATAACAGTCTGAAATGACAAATTGTTGAGTAATTTTGTTACCTTTAAGAGCAAAATAACCATGGATTTAAAAATTTGGCACTAAACAAGTAAATGCATAAAGTTAGTTTTTAAGTGGCATTAGTGAATAAACAAAGGTTCAAATCAGTTTCGGTTGTTTTGATTTTAGTATTTTACCACAGAAGTCACATGTCCAAACGATGAAAGACAGAAAGCAATAAATTTTCTCTTTTCCCAGCCAGCATGGTTTTTGTCACTGATGGACAGGAAGAAGAACAATGACTGAAATAAATCTTACTCTTTATTTGTCAAAGTGTTTTTTAGAAAATGGTTCTGAAGGATGAAGCGTTGCTTGCGGGGCATAGCAGCGGGTTTTGCAGGGTGTTGCAGCTGAGGAGCTAATGAGACAGCCGACATCAGCAGTGGCCTTTTTAATGATGAATGTTTGTTCGGTGGCTTCAAAGAGCCAACTGCATAAAGTTTTCAATATTTTTGCCCTCATCATATTTGAATATCTTTTTCTGATGTTAGTTTTTACTGACGCTGTCGGAAATTCTCCACGTCCAATCACTCCTTTAGTGAAACAGAAAAATTCATCACAATCTCACACACATTACTTTGGGAGATTTAGATTAGCCAACTAACAGTCATGCATTCAAAATGAGAAAACTGCTGCAGTGGTATAAGCAGTGTGCAGACACTACTAGACATTATAACTAGACCCTGCAGACCATACAGAGTCAAAAGGCAATTGCCCCATATGCAGAGGTGTCAATGCAGCAATCCTGAGTTTGATTCCCAACCTTTCCTGAGACCTTTGCTGCATGTCTTCCCCTTCTCTCTCTGCTTATTTCCTGTCTGGTGACTGTCAATAAAAACCTCTAGTGCTGAAAAAAGGCAGAAGCAACATTCTTTAGTCTTTAGTGTAGGGAAGGTGTAAAAATCTCAGTAAAACAAGTAAATGGAGGCAGTCAGTTGTGCAAACCTCTATTCATATGTATTCACAGAGTATGTGATTTAAAACATTTGAGCAGTTCAGATTTCATGCAACATTTTTGAACTTACATCATCTCTAATCCACACACATACACCTGAAGTGCTGGGGTGTTTGTATTCTGCTATTCCTGGTCTTCCAAATCACTCTTTACTGATGCCTGATTCACGGGAAAAATAATATTTCTATAGGGCAAAGCTATAATCAGTGGATATTCAAAAGCTTACAGAGGCACATTAACACCCATAAATTAAGGTATTTTGTCTACATGACTTAATCTAGCAAGTATTATACTGGAATGTGTAGTTTTAGAAATACTTCTACTTTGCTTTTTTTTTAAGTGGCTTTTTAAATCTTACATTGAAACAATTGTATCTGCAAGGTTTTTGCTAATGTATTTCTTTCTTGGTATTGTGTAAACACATACCTATTTCCTCCAAACCAGAAACCAGAACACATTTCTAGACAAAGAGTCACATTTGCTCATTATCAGTTAATCAAATAGCTTTAATTAGCACCTTCTAACTTTCTAAACCTTGTTTCTTAATTTAAATCCCAGAGAAGTAGCCAAGAAGAAAGAACAGATTACAACCACTTAGTGTATAAAATGAGGCTTGTGTCTGTGAGAATCTGCAGTGTGTGAAGATAAGATTGAATCGGCTCCAAATATTGGCCCATTATACATTAAAGAATTAAAAAAAAAAAACGGCTGACTAAAAAAATCTCTTAATTTTGGTGGCACTGCTAAATATAATTTGTGGCACAGAATAAAAGTTTGTGATGTTTTATTGTCAAAATTTCAGTTTAACTGTCATACACTTGGAAATTGTAGAATATAAGATGTTTAACTGCACAAACACAGAAGTAAAATTAGCCTAAAATCCATGTTGAAAGAGCTTATTTAGTTATTCTTATTTGGATGATCTAACAATTACTTAATATGATATTATATTCTCGAGCTTGTACTTCAAAAATGCTTTAGTCTTTTGCTGGATACAGAGCCATATTTGCTACTGCTGAAAAGACAGTGCAGGTTAGAGGCTGAGAAAAATTATGACACCTCATATTATGTGAGTGTGCATATTAAAATGTGTGTTGACAACTGAATTTACAAGCAAGTGTGATTTCTCTGGTCAGCCTTAAAGGCAACAACGGAAAAGAGAGAAAACTACAGCAGTAGAGAAATGTGAAAGTAGCTCAAAGGGGATGGGTTACAAGGGAGATTCAGCACTCATCAGGGAATTCACTGAAATGATGGAAGCGTTGTTACAGGATTTCATTAAAATACATGTGAAAAGTTCAGTTTGCCGGTATTATAAGCAAATCAGGACTAAATCTAGACATCAGAATTAACAGGGAGCTGTGAAACCAGCATTCAAAGAGACATCACAATGCCTAGACACACTATATTAAAGTGGAATTTAAAAAAGTGAAATTATACATTAAGCTATTAAATCAAGTTTTGCACTGAGCTGCACATTTATCATCTGTAACACTTGCAAACAGCACCTCTCTGCTGAGAGCGCAGGTTTTTATGACAATTTATCTTGCGACGCTCTTCTCAGTGGGGAGCAGGATCTGGCAGCATCATTAGTCTGTCTCCAATAAATGAGCTCCCATTCATCCTGCACTCGCATCCGTCTACGAGTGTTTGTGTATGTGGAATAATTAAAGTCAAAATCAACGCCTTAGATGTGAAGAGCAGAAGACAAAAGACTCCGCTGCTGTCTGAGTGAAGTTGATCAAGATTACACAATTCGTCATGTTTCACTGATGGTTTTTTTCTTTCTTTTTTTTTTTTTTGACAAAGAGAGAGCACAGTTAGAGACTTTATGTGATATAATCAAAACATGTGGCGTTAACAAATGCTTAAATTTGAAAGCCCAGGACGGGGACCTGCCACTTCAGACAAGTAGAACCTGGAGGAGTTTCCAGGGAAAGTGGAAGTTCTACTAAAAGAGATCAAATTAGGTCAGTGGCAAGAGCACAGTGGGTCACAACATTAACCTCAAAGACGTAAACATGTCAGAAAGGCTAAACTCCTTGACAGTCCACCTTTCTGTGCAACTCCTTTTTCAGGAGCAACAAAGCAACAAGCAAGCTCAGACTGACATTTCTGGGGCAGATGGGAGTATGTGTGTGTGCGTGTGTGTGTTGGTGTGTGTGTGCACATGCGTGCTGGTGCATAACAGTGTTTGTCCCTGACCGAGAAATGGACTATCTCTAGATAAAAATGCATTAGGGATAGAACAAAATTAGCTACCTTTAGCAGCAATGCAACCAAATGTTCAAGATAACTGATGTTCAGCAGCACTTATTTGAAACTAATTAGCTTTGCTTAATTTTCTTTTTCAAGCAGGTTAGCCTACCGCCAGCGCATCACCAGGTTTAGAGTCTGCATCAGGATCCTCATTCTTTATAGAGAGGAAGCCCTATCAGTTGTCCAAACACCATATTCTACCAACATGATGGAAATCTGGCTCAGATGAACTTTTCCTCATACTGTTTGAATTTCTACATCTCTACTGAGGGAGGATCTGCAGAATCAACTCATGAACTACAACTCCACTCCAACCAAGCCTCAGCCTCAGCAAGATCTAAATCAAAACTAAATTAAGAAATGATTTAACTTATGTTCAGAATGAATGTTTCTAAAAAGTTCTTATTCATTCATCTATTATTTTTTATGTAAGGCAAAGGTTTACAGATTTATGTCATAGCATCCAGTCTAAATAAGAATATCACTTCACCACATTTGCAATTTATCTTTTTAATTCTCTCCTGTTTGTTCACAAACACCGTCTTTTAATTTGGCCCATTATGAATATGTTCCTCCTTTTGCTCAAGCCTGTCACATAAATTATAGATAACATCTGTACTGTTTGGATGTTTCTCTCTCTGGAGGTCTCAGAGAGCAAAAGCTAGAAGTGACTGGATGCATAAATCTGCAGTTTCATTCCTCTGCTCACCTCCGTTACCCAAATTTGCACAGATGGAGACACTCCCTACCAGCAGCAGGCTCTGTCCAATATCAGCAGAACAAAAACGTCTCAAAAACAACCTGAACCGCAACAATGGGCAAACAGCAAAACCGCAGAAATGTCTAGACTATTTTCTACTGAAAGCGTATAAAGCTTGTCCAGAAAATACAAGTGTACATATTTTATTCACTCAGAAATAGCTTGATAATGTCATTTGAGTCATTTCTCTTTCAGAGGAGGCGGCAGTCTGTAAGAACAAAAACCTTACAGCACAGGAACAGTTTCTTCCCAGCTGGAGCTGAACTGTTCAGCACATCTGAAAAACTGGACTTCTTAAATTAGCTTTTGTAATCTTTTGCATATTTTCAAGTCCCTGCACTCAGTTTTGACCCTTGTGCGTCTAAATACTCTGTTGAAAACATTTATTTTTCCATGTTTGAAACCTTTTACACAGATGTGTGCAAAATTTTCCCAGAAGGACCGGGTGCCCACACACTTTCAGGCACGCACATGGCCCAACAGGAAGAACACACCGACACTGGCAGCAACGCATGCCAGTCACATCGTGGACTGAACTGAAGCACAAATTTGTCCGGAATGGGGTCTGCGCACAGTATGCATGGATCCATTTGGACTCCTTGTGAGGTCTGAAGTTAATTACACTGCAGTTCTAAGTGTCCTGAATGAAGGTTCCCCAATTTTTCAATCCCCTTTTGCTCATCTTCTCAAAGCTTTTTAACAAGCTCAGCCCCTTTAGCTTCAACTCCTAATACTTCAATTCTTTCCTCGGTTTTTATGAGATGACACACTGCAGCTTTTCTCTCTTTGCTTGACCTCTATGTGCTACCCCACGTTATTCATTGCCTCTCCTGGAATGCTCCGTTTCCTCTGGCTGTCCCTCATTATCCTCTTCTGCTACATTCCCTGCTTCTTTAAAGGAGAAGATGAAGAAGCTCTGAAGCTTCCCCTCGTATAAAAATTCCCTAAATTCGGGCTAATCTAATAAAAGCCTGACAGGATCTTGCTGCTTCCACATGTACATATTTTACCTGCTATTTCTTGATGTCTCAATCGCTCCTCTAATATTTTAGCACTTTGATATCTTTATTGGACTTTTTCAATCTTTTCTGCAGCGTTTTTTTGGAACCAAACTTAATTACTCTCAAATGTCAAAAGAAGCACTTTGAGATCTGTTTTTCCCACTCATTAAAAGGTGGTACAAAAAAGTTAATTTATTCATGTTTTTCCCTGTGGAAAAATGTCCCATGTCAATGACATAAAATGCATGTGTGGGCACAATTTTGCAGGTGAAGCACGATACAATGATTTTTTTTCCAGTTGTCTCGAATGCTCCCAGTGTTTTTCTCTGGCAAATATTTTCATATTTGATTATTACCTTTCATCCTTGATTTCAGCATTTCAGCTGCATAAGTTGATGTTAAGTACAGTTGAATTTTTGAGTTGTCTTCACTGCAATTTGATTTCTGGTTATTTTTAAATTTCTTGTTCCTTTAGCCTCTGTTCAAATAGATTTTAATGGTGAATCTGTCAATAAGCGTACTACCTTATAAAGGTAGTACGCTTATTGAGCGTACTGGTAGTACGCTTATAAGCGTACTACCTTATAAGCGTACTAAACGCTTATAAACATCAGTGGAGAAACAAAAAATAAACATCAGTGGAGAAACACAAACGGTTGTATTACATACTCACAGTGGCAAGCAGGTTTTCCTTATAGAGAACACACAAGAAGATGGAAGAAACAGGTTTAGTTGTTTAAAGGAGAAACTGTTTTCTTCCTATTTTCTTTTCTGTCTTTTACTAAATTTGTGATACAAGAAATTTTGTAACTTGTAGTTTGGTGATATTTTCACAAAGTGCTAATAAAGTGCTAATAATCTACGCTCCACTTATGTCCTTCAGTTGATGAAATAAACCTTTGTATTTTGAAGTGAATCAATCAGCTTTTAGATCAGGCACTTAACAGATGGCTCACATCTTGTCAGATTGTCATGCAGTTAGTTTGTTGTGGAAAAGCCAAAGGAATATCCAAACACCAGACGTTCCGACGAGTCTTGGTAATTACTTCTGTGCAGGTTTGGCTCATTTCAAAGAATGAGTAAAAGATGGGAGTAACTGAATAATCAATATCACTGACAGATTGTTAATAATAATTACAAAAAAAATCCATTAGCAGCAGACCCAGATGCAAGCACTATAAAACAGTTCATAAAACAAAACGCTTGCTGCGAGAAGCAAATAGCTGCTTTATTGGCCCGCGAGCTCCGGCCTGTTTAAATTGCTTTCCACCCACCGCTGTGCAGAGACCCATGCTGCTACAACACAGACAGGCATTTGCAAAAGTCAGCTGGTAGCTGCTCATCAGGACAGGCATCCCATTGGGGGTGTCCTGGTAAAGAGGCCATTTTTTAGAGATGTAAGCAGGATGGTGGACAACATTAACACAGAGGCCCGAGGTGAGGAGAGGCTGACTGCATGCATTATCAAGTCACTTCTGTGTAAAGCAGTGTTTGCCAGATTTATATCTATTGTATCTAGGGTGCTGTGTGTGGAATAGATTTGCACACCCTAAGTAACAAGACATCATGTAGCTTATGCGTGCACTCAACTAATAATCTCCTAATATCGAGTTTCCAAGTCTTTATTAGTTTCTTTGGCTTTGGACATCTGGTGTACAACAGAGGAATTTCCCTTTACTAACTAACACATATGGGTGTGTAATGAGGAGTGCAACCCATAAATACAGAACGCTATTTTTTATCTGTAATTAAATCAACAGCAAATGAAGCCGCACACATTTTCCAGTTGTTCAGGCATCTAAATCCAATTATTTTTTAATATTAAAAGCATGGGGATTCGTGCAAAATATATCAACTTCACAGCATTTTAAGAAACAGAAAATTGTGAACTGCTCATTTGCTTCGCATGGATGCTGTCTCCTTTCCACATCTTAACCTGAAAATCAACTGGATTCTCATGGACCAAGAACAGAACTTTTAGGTGTTTTAAGTGTTTTAGAGTATTTTCGATTTCTACGTTAAGTGGTTTGAGATCAACAGGGAGAAGGCAAGCTTCGAGTCAAATAAGAGAACAAATGCTGGAATCCTAGATGGGAAAACCAACCCAACAAGAACCAGGGAAAATCAGAACAACACAGTGAATAATATTCACCATCACTGTCTCATCGTTTGTAGTATTGCAATGACAAAAGTCGACTTTGATCCAAAAATGTACATACTTTGATACTTCATGTAAAATGCAAACGTTCCTTTTATTAATATTTTGCCCATTTATACAGACTAACTGTCATTGTCTTTTATGTTCACACCTGATATTGCGGTCAGTGACAAGATGCTAAGACTCAAGGAAAGCGGAGGGGACATGGTAATGATTGAAAAAAGAAGAGTATGTTGCAGAATAGAATCAGTGTTGCAAACTGTTGGGCGTTCCAACCAAGCACCCAACCAGCCAGATATCCAGCCAACAATTCAGGCAACCAAACATCTATCAAGTAAATACTTATTGACCAACATCACAATATTGCAGTTAGAAAAAACGGATGGGCGTTCCAACCAAAGAAACAACCAACTATATGGCTAATGCGCCAATATATTTAATTAAAACTCCATCTATAATAGTGTGTGCAATATTATAATCAGAAATACCTGCTTCATTGTCCAACTAACCACCTCTTCAACCAACAAACCCACCAATCAACAAAACAGCTGTCCAACCAACATATTAGCCAAACACCATCAAGTCTTATAAGTCTGGTTAAGAAACTAACTAGCCAAACAACCAAATATCCGATCAGCACACCCTCTAACCAATTGAACTAATTAACAATATGATTAACAAATATTTTTTAAATAATTTATTTGAAAGTTTGTTTTGAGGGGTATTTAAAACCTTTTTCAAAAATGCTTGAAAAATATTTTTAAAAAGAGTAGCTGTTAGTGTATTACTGTGAAGTAGAGTTTCCACCACAACTCTCTCACTGACAGTATCTGTGAGGAATTACAACTCGGTACGTTGGTATGGGACATCTGGTCAGCCTAAAGTAATGATGCTTACTGCTTAGAATACAGACATGCTGTGAATTCTGACTAGAGAGCAGCCTTGTGCTCGCAGTCCCCCTGTGTTTTGGTCTTGCATAATCAAAATGTCTGCAATCTAAAGACTCGATCTGTTCCTCTGGATAATCTTCACGCAGACAGAAGACCATCTTTAATTGACCTGCCTCGCACACGTATTGGCTGGTTTGGATTGAGTTCCTTCTTGTCAGCAGAGCTTGTGTTGATGTGCCGTGAGAGGCTCGACTCTCAAAGCGCTAATCCGCTCTCTGTGCACTTCAGCATTAAAACCAAGAGGAATTTGACATTGTGTAATATCCACTCGGTATAGAAATGTTATTTAGCTCTCATTTCTGCTGCTAGAAGTCAGAACTGAGTGGCAAAGAAGATAAAGGAAGGAAGGAAAGCAAATTGTACATGACACAGCTAAGATATAGGCAACTGTACTCCAGAACAGGCGGGCCTAAGGTTACCAAGACCCTTATGTAAATCCCTGATGTTTGTGCAAAGAGCGAAAGACCTGAAATCACCTGGAAATGACTATGAGAGAGAGTTAAGTTTTGTACTCAAGCATAAAAAAGCAAATCAGAAAAAAATGCTTAACTGTCTGTGGGAAGGGAAATACTCCCACAGTCACTGTATGAGGACAGAGACTGTAACCTTTCAGAACTAGAAAACAACAAGAATCAGCCAGCTGTCACAGCTGCCAGCAAGAGCAGAAGAAGAAGGAAGGAACAAGGGATTTGCCATGTTTCAGCTCAACAACTGTCAGTGTGTCAAACTGAGGCAGCGCCATGCAGAAATTCAACACTGACGTATTCAAAATCCCACTGACGTATTGTGATACGCTGCCTCTTAGTCGCTGGATCCTTCTTTCTGCGCAGACGGACAGGGAGTGAAGAATAGCTAGCAGTTATTCTATACCACAAGAAATGGAAGCCACATTGGTTTTCTGCACAGTTAGCTGCAACATTAACAACATCTATGGTAGAGATTGTCTATGTGAAATAAATGGCAGGTAAATCAAACATTTTGTTGGAATTAAATATAAATGAATAACCATGGTCATAAAATGATTCCTTTGAGTACGAAGACGAGAAGGTCAGAAGAGTCTGAATGAGATGATTTAGAATTAATTTAAGAATTTAAGAATTTTAAAAAAATTGTAGGTATGCAGATACTGTAAAATATACAAATTTAGCCCACACTATGTCCAGTAATTATTCTGGTGATTAAGTGTACTTCATGCACCATTAAGAATCTAATTAGAAATCCTTTTCACACCATTTTCAATAAACTAACCAACATCCCAGCCTACTAACCAAATAGCTATCCCTCCAACAATTCAACCAACCAACAAAGCAAATACCTGATGAACAACCAAACCAGCCAGCCAATTATCCATCTGATTACAATTAATAAATAACCAAAATTATTCAAAAAACAAACTATACCACCAAGTAACAAAAAACAAGAATCTATGCAACAACCTAGCCAAACAAAAATTGCTTGTAGCAGCACCGCTAATCTAAAACATAAATCATTTAAAGCATTGATTTGGATGCTTGTGGTCATCGACTGCAGAGAGCTTGTTTTGATTCCTACTTCTTACTGGAATAAAGAAAGACAATATGGCCAGAAAAGATTTTCAATAAAATATTCATTCAATGAATATTAAAAAAGTAAGCCACATATAAAAGTATTCACCAATTATTTAAATACCATGAACCATGGATATGCCTCGCATTTTGATCTTAAGTATCTGCAGGGATGAATAGTTGTACAACACAAAGCTCTCAGACCATCTTTGCAGATTGGTACATAAAGATGCACACTCTGAGCTACAGTAATGCGCCGACCCTTCTGTTCAGTGTCTTGTTGCAAATCCCCAATTAATATTTTTCTAAATCTTCACCCTGGTTTGTGGATGATGATTAATGTTGCTGTATCTTCTTGGTGGTCTCATAGAAAAGATTGTTTGTGTCCACATGTAGTGTATCAGCCTTCATTTGTCCACAGTTATTATTAATGTTTCTCTTTTAGTATAAGCTATTACTGTTTCACTGTAGAATATGTTCACTTGTCTTGTTCTCATTTATTGTGTAGAACCACATAAAAGCTCTGAATCAAATATTTCATCATTTATGAATGGTCTGATTTCATTTAGTCACTAAATATTTGTTTTATTAATAAGTTTGTCTGCTCAGAAATTGTGTTTTATACAGTATATACAACACTTTGATCACTAAAATTAGCTAAAATTTGACAACTGAAATTAGCATTAGCTTCTCAGTTAATTTTTAAGATCAGACCCTGATGTTTATATATCATCAGGATTTACTGCTACTTGCTAGTCACATTGACAAAAAAAGCAACACAACTATACTGACACAGTTCCTAATTAATGGGCTAATGGGCTAGCAAAAGTTCTATAAGGGAGACAATTTTTCAGTAAACGTACAGGAGTCATGAAACATCTAAGAAGATGCCAGCTTTTGCACCCCTCTGATTTTCTCACCAATATTCTCATTTTCATCAAAGCTAAAAGCTAAAGGTGCCTCTCACTGCTGATCAGAGCAGCTGAGCAGAGCGCGTAGGTTTCAGCAAAGTCCGAATGTCAACAGGCCCGACCACTGATGACTGCTCTAATGGGGAACAGAGGGCAGAGTGGAGCCACACCAGTTTATGCAAATGCTTGCTTAATGAGGAGTTTAGATACCTCACCTGCACAAGTGTGTCAGTGTGTTGCTCAGTTATATCATGTCAGGGCAGAATTAATGGAAAAGGTAGCGACATACATTATGACTGTGAAGCTGAATGACTCAATGCACTTCTGACTGAGCAGCATACAGCAATGATGATTAAGTAGTACAGGCTAAGTGGCAGCTAAACAACATATTGTTACTGTTATCTTTGGTAAAATGTTCAGGCTTGACCTGATGAGATAATGGAAACTGGTGGAGGGTGACTAAGTGTACTTGTTCAAGTATTAAATTTGTGGCACCACTAACTGTATCAAAGATAAACAGATAAACTCCTTTCAACTTCTACTGTTGAAATGTGATATTTATATACCCTGTATCAACTTTTGTTTCTCAGAATCAGACATTGACAAAAAGATTCTTATTATAGAACAAGATTATAAAACAAATTTTTATTTGCAAAATGTAAGCATAAGAAAGCTTTCTTTGGTATTTTACATAACTTTACATAATTTGGGAAGTCCAGATGAAGATGAGATCTTGTTCATGTGGAAGATGACTATCAATATGTGAGTTAATCTACTGATAGGATAGATTGATTCACAACATTTGAGTTATATTGCAGCACACTTGTGGATGCATTGTAAGCCAAACTTCAAAAGCAACATTTATTTTCATGACATAATTCAAAAATCAAAAGAAATTAGATTTTAGGTGGAGAACTGTTCATTTGGTCAATCTTTGAATTTAATCTCCAGACACAGGACAAGAATACAAATGAAAAGAGCAACATTTTGTGATCTACCAGAGATAAAATGTTACAGAACGTGTGTTTTGACCCCAGAACAACAGATTTTGTGAAGATTCAGGGTAAGTCTGCTGAGATGGCATCATTATCCACAGTGAAACAAGAGCTGTACCAGCAACAGCTGAACGTCCACTGAGAGTGGAAGAAGCTTTCCTACAAAAGTGACACAAAAAGCAAATTTACAGTTTTATAAATGCATACAGAGACAAAAACCTTTCTGTGGCCTGATGAAATGAAAACAAAGTGTTTGACCATAATGACCTCTAATATGGAAAAATGGGGAAGCTTGAAAGCCTGTGATCAAGTACAGCAGTAGCAACATCCTGTTGCCTCATGAGCTTCGCTGTTAGACAAACTGGTGTACTTCCCAAAATAGATGCAAAAAATAATGCAAATATTAAAACACCATATCCATATGTCAGACAGGAGGTCTGTAGAAGTTTGTAGTTTGGGGACAACAATGACAAATCATAAAGTTTAATGTGGAATTCTACCATTAATGAGAACGTGCCAACTTCTGAATTTGAAGAAAGTAAGGGAAAAAAAAATCTCTAATTTTCAGGTGTTTAGCAAACAGAACTAATGTTTGTAATTTTAACAAACCTCAAACAGAAAAAGTTTATTATTAACATTAGCCAATCAAGATCATCCAGATCTGTGGTCACAAACTGCAATCTTTGAGAGACAGAGTCCTGCAACTTTTAGATGTGTCCATTGTTCTACGTGCTCGAAATGAATGGCTAAGCTGCCACACCAGCATGCGGTCAAGTTGCACAGAGATGCTCTGATGATAATACTGGAAGCAGAGAGACATCTAAAAGTTGAGAAAAAGCTAAAATAAACAAGCGCAGCACTGCCATCAAATAACTTAACTTAGAGAATCACCTGCGCTGTAGTAAAGTTGGAGACATCTTGGCTTGTAATTATAATTTAATCTGTAGGTCAGTTGAGGAGTTGTGAGTTTATTGAGTGTCAAATTGTTTGTCTATGGATGACTCTCTTTCATTCACAGGTTCTAGAGAGATCCTTGATTCATAATACAGTGCTGTCTATCGCTAACGCTCCAACATGTTGAATGAAAAACACAAAAGATGGAAGAGAGGAGGAGAGAGGACGTTTCCCTGTGATGGTAATGCAAACATCTCTCCATCTTCTCTGTGTCGTTGTGCGAGCGGATCCGAGCGTCTGTCGGACAGATGACGCCATTCACAGATTGAGGCTGACACCAGGGTCACTCTCTGCCCACAGAGCAAAGGGGCAGTGTGCGTGTGTGCAAGAGAAAAAGTGACATTGTGTGTGTGTGCGTGTGTGTGTGTGTGTTTCCAAGCCCAAAGCCAGATTTAGAGTCATGACACCACACACACACTGATTCAGAAAGCTTTGGGGCAGAAAAGGAGGATGGAGAGAAGGAGGGATTGGTAAGCTTCAGTGAATCATCATCTCACTCTGAGGACAGAGAACCACAAGAAGTCCCACTTCTACACATAGCTGCATATTAATGCACTGGTTCATAGCAGCTAAATGTGTACATCAGTATGCAGAGATCGGATCATCATTTCTGTCACGGCGAACAGATCAGAGAGACGGAAATAAACGTCCAAGAGTCAGTTGGACATGTGGTTTTAAGGGTGAAAGCCTATTTTTCAAAAATACTACCGAGAGATTAATGAAACTCACTTTATATATTGCTTGTCATCTCTCAAACAACAACTTTTGGTCATTTTTTTTCTATTTGTTTAGTTATTTTCTGTATGTAAATGTTTGTGTACTGTGTACTTCAATAAAAGACGTCATAGGGCAGAAGTCAACTTGTCAGAGTAGTTTTTCAACACATTCATCCCTCAATGGCATTTTTTGTGTTCTGTAACAACAGACTGGGTTGTCTGTAAAGCTGAAGAAAAACATCTGAGATCTGTAATAAAACACTTCTGAAATTTCAGGATTATTCTGTGAATGTTGTGTTGTTCATGAAACCAACATTTGTAAAAGTAATTGCCCTTTATACCTAATCACTTATGCCACCCTTAGCAGCAACAACTGCCAATAAGTGACTGTGATATCTGCATTACTGTGGAGGAATCCTGGTCTTTTTTTTTTTTTTTTGCAGAATTACTTCAACTTAGCAAATTCAGCTTGCGTTAGTTAGATCATGTCATAGAATCTCAGTCAGATTTAAGTCCAGAGTGTGAAATTCATGGTTTCAGCCCCAGACCATCACAATACCACCTCCATGTTTCACTGTAGGTTAGACGTTCTCTTTTCTGAAATGCTCAGTCAGCTTTCTGCCGAATGTTATGGGGAAAATGAAAGAAAAGAAAAAAAAATTGACAACTGCAAATTATGATAAAGCAGTTTTTTTTCATTCACGTTTCAACAATTTGTAAATGCAATTTAAAATATTGTATTTCAAAAATAATTGTTTTAAATTTTTGGCTCATAGCTCCAAAATGTGTAATCCACTTCTGGATTACACATAAAAAGAGTTGCTCATTTTGATTCCATTAAATCATTTCATATTGTCGGAGTCAAAAAAATTGACAAATTGTTCAATACGTTAAAGAAATTAATTAGTTTTACTCACAGATTTTAAGGAACCACTTCCTGAGAGGTTCATCATTTTGGTATGCTGTACCTGAAGGAGATTGGAATGCAAAGTTTGATGTTTTTTTCAATTATTACTTCAAACTTTGTGTGCTCTGATTGACTAAAATGTCAAATCCTGAGAAACCTTAAATGAGATCAAGTCTTTTGTATCTTTAAAGAGCTGCTGGTGAAACCCATATCTTCATTTAACATTCAAAGCGTTTCATTCTTCAGAGACCTCCTTACTGACTCTGAGCTGAAGCAGTTTGAAAGATAATAGGCATAATAACAAGCATGCAAAGACTCACAATGGGAAGTCTAAACCATCGATGTAGGTGTGTGAGCACTAGAGAGATGAAAGAGAGAAGTAGTTAAGCGGGCTTAAAGACAGAGCTATGCTGCTGAATGACAAGAGTGGGCCCAGAAGTATAATAAATAATAAAGAATGAAAGGCAAGCGGGAACGAGAAGACAAGGCAAAAGTAGTTGATAAACAAAAAGCTTTAAAATTGCATGCTTTTATTGTTGCCTCATATGTGATAGCTTTAATAAAGTACTCTCACTTCTAAACATTAAAACTATTTTGGGTTTTATTTAATGGGGGAAAGTTAAGCAAAGAAAACCAGTAGGAGGTGTGAAACTAACATTAAGTACAAAGTACCGCAATTAATCAAGAACCTAAAACAATGCTCTTATTATGAATGCGGTTTTCGATTTTTTTTTATTTTTTTTTATGCACTATTATTGTGAATGTACATCTTTCAATTGGCTTATCCATGCAAAATTCATTAGCAGCACTTTCAGCCTGGTGAAGCTGGAGAGAGGGACCACCAGAGACATAATTGGCTTTTTCTGTTTTGCGCCATGGAGCGCAGATGAACAAAACTCTTCTAATGAGAGCATGTGTTACCACACACACTGTATTTCACTGTTAATGCCCCCTTCATCCAGAATGAAGGTGACCTCAAATGCTGGATTGTGGCACATTTTCAAAACATGTTTCCAGTTCAAAACCAGAAATTGAGCAAACTGTGTATATGCAGCTCCCTGCTGATTTCTTAACATCCCTCATGCAATGTCACGACTGTTGGTATCACATCTGCAATAGGATGTTTCCTCATGATCTGCAGGATATCTCCACAGCAGAGGTTTCTGTGACTCCACCAGTACCATTGTTGCTTTGGAGAGGAAAACACCATTAAGAGATTAATGAACTAATCAGTAGCATGAGTGGATGCATCTGAGAGCAGCATTGCGAGCTGCTCTGAGCACCCAGCTAGAAAAGTTACTATGTTTAATAGTTTTGAACTTTCAGCATCTATTCATCCTGAACAATTCTGTTCTATTTTCCAAGACAAATATTTGTACATTTCTGTTTCCAAATAGAATCCTGAAGACAACTTCCGATGTAAAGTTTTAAAATTTTTGCAAAACCCTGCTTTACAGCCTCGAATCTCTCAAACCCTGGTTGTGACATTGCTTTTAAAAACAATTAAAGATGGATAAGAAAGGCTAGAAAATGATCTATTTTAAAAGTTACTAATAAAAATTGAAATAGTCCACAATGAGTAAAAGCAGGTCAAAGTTTCACAAAAAAGGATATGAAATAAGCTGCAAAATTCTGATCTATGAATCTCTAAAGACATCATTAATTCTAAGAGGAGCTGTATTCGTGTATGCTTTCTCTCCTGCCTCATTTTTCATTTCTAAACACAATGAGATATTTTGAATGTACAAGTAAAGGTAAATTTTATTCCCTTATTTAATCCCCATGCCTCCTTGTCATGTGGTGTAGAGGTTGAAATATTCCATTATAAATTGAGACATAGCTTACAAAAGCCAGCATGTCTTTACCTAATGCTTACAAAGACGTCCTCTTCACCTTCATCCTTCACACTACCTGTCTGCCCTCCAACACTCTCACCACTCAACCTGCTGCCTTCTACGATGATCTCTTGATCACTTACCTTCTCCAGGGCTTCTCTCTGCTCAACTTGCTGCTTCTCTCCAAAACACTTACCTGCTTTAAGCCTCTGAGCTCTTCCCGCTCAGTCTGCTGCAAACCTCCAACGTTCTTCCCACGTCATCTGCTCCAAGCCTTCTGCTCTCCCTCTGGTCCAACATCTTGGAACCTCATCGGTTCTTCATTCAAACCTCCAAACAAGCCAACCACCCGGTCTCCACTTATTCCTCCCTGGCAGACATTTCTTCCACCCTGCTCCCAATTCCCTGTGCCAACAAGATGCCACTCTGGACCAAAACCGTCTCACTATTCGTGTTCTTGTAAAATAAACTATTTTAAAAGTTTTTATTGTCCTTCTGGGAGTAATATTGCATGTGGGCCAGAATCTTATCAAAAACCATGACGGTTACAATTTTCAATTAACAGACCCAATGTGAAAATACCAATATAAGCAATGAATCTATTTATCTATCCAGTTGCAGACTCTGTGTTTTTTTCATACTAGTCAGAGATCTGCATTGATGCCAAAGATAATACATTAAAATAAAAACTGCCAGCCTGCCTACCTGCATGCCCACATATATATCCATCCAAATACACACACACACACACAAACACACATATAAACATGTATCTTTATCCTTTCCAACATTTGGCTTTTCTGGAAAACAGCCTTCAAAAAATATCTGACATTGTCAAAAGCAGGACTGACAGATTTAATCAATAAAACCTTTAAATACTTATATCAAACTCTCACAATTAATATAGATAACTTTAAATTCACCTCAGCTTTTTTAGTGTAGTATTGATCGCTTTGAATGATCAGCATAATTATTTGCTCCTTTCTACATTTAAACATAGGAATGAAAATACCACTGAAGCCACATTTCTCACCCTAAATCTTTTATTTTCTTAAACCATTTGTGCTCATCTTCCTGCTATGATTTAGCAGCAACAGAAGACAATTAAATTATAAGCTGTAATGATTGCCAGTTAATAAAATTGTGATGGTTCTATGCAACAGGTGGCTGGCAGGAAAAAAAACCATGAAAGTCATTTTGTATTTATTCTTGATTGAGTTATCTTATTTGATTCAGGGACAAAGAAACTTCAATCAATTTTGTTGGAAATGTGATTGAAAGACAAGCACAAGCTAGTGTATTATTTTAAAGTTAAGGAGAAAACAAACACTTTTGTGACTTTTGCAGCAATTAATCCCAGACTGCACAATAGTTGGAAAGGTGGGTTCATGGTTTGCAAGGCGGCAAAATGTGAAATAAATGAAGTACTAGGAAGCCCTGTATTTGTCGGTTTGTAAATTCATTTTTTCAACAAGAATTCAGACATTCATTGCAACAGCTGAATAAATAAACACAAACCATAAACTTACATCTGTGTCAGGACCCTTATCGGCACCAGGACAGGAGAAGCCGACAAACTCATGGCACCGTTTGTGGACCACAAAACAACAAACTGAAAAAGAGAAGTAGAAGAAAGAAAATTGGTATTTAGTTATCATAATTTGTGAAATAAAATTGTGTTTCTGTCGTCGTTCTCTTCTACATTCAT
Source organism: Gambusia affinis (assembly GCF_019740435.1). Lineage (NCBI taxonomy): Eukaryota > Metazoa > Chordata > Actinopteri > Cyprinodontiformes > Poeciliidae > Gambusia > Gambusia affinis. Next base: position 12,265,253 of record NC_057886.1, on the reverse strand, counting down.
AAAATAATCTTTAGATAGTCGTTGATCTGAGGACAAACAACACAAAGTACTTGTGTTTGTACACAAACAGAACATATCTTGTTCTGTTTTATGTAAACTATTTAGCAAACAGTTTCGACAGGAGAGATAAACACTTAAGGAATGGCTGTAAGCCACTGATTGTGCAAGAAAATTATCATCAATCAACCTAAAACTGAGTTATATGAGCAAAACGAAGAAAAACCACAAGGACAAACAAATGCATGTGTACACCCACACTCATGCCCACATTGAAAAAAATGGCACATAATATTCAGTGTTGTACAGATATTGGCTGCTTGTAATCTGTTGTAGTTAATGGAAATGGTGTTAGTGTCTTCCACTGGACTGGGATACATCTGACCAAAGTGCCACTCAGTGTGACATGACTGACATAGCACCTGACACGTCTCAGTGTCAGCAATGGTGACATTTACATTGGGACCTCGCCGCAGATCCAGAGGGAAGAGCAAAAAACCCATGGACATCTGTGACAGCTTGCACGCAAGCTGACTGTATTTTTCTCAAGTCATTATCTGAAATTTGCTATTCTTTTTGTCTTTTTTTTTTATTTATTCTCACACGATCTGTCTGCTGTGCTCTTTGTCAAGCTGCCTGCCTGTTCATGTGTGCTTTTGTGATGTCTCACCACAGAATACGTGTGGTTTCTGTGTTTCCCAGTGCCAGCTTAGGCGCTGTTGCCAGACAATCTGACAGGTGCAGATGAAACAACAGAAAGTGGTTTACACAGAAGTCCAAGGAACAGTGGGGGGTTTCACAGACTCCGGGAAGCAGCGGACCGACTGACGAACGGATATATGATTGGAAGAATGAATTCATATTGGGAGTTCTCAATATATCAGAAAATGTATCATTGTTGGAATATTACAGCATGTAAAATGAAAATACCAAAAACATTTTGCATTGCAATAACCTCTCGGTACAATCACATGTGGATGTGGGGCTGCGACCATCAGTGTAATGACAGTTTTATTATACTTCATTTTAATCTCAATTTATTGGCATTGCTCACAGTTCACTCACACATCCTTGCTATTGCTTGGTGTTGGTCTCAGACCTGTTTGAGTGTCTCCCAATGAATTTAATGCAATGACTTGACACTGATCGCAGTTCAGAGATATGAAGGGGTCAGTAAGCGGCATACACTGGAAAGGATAAATCTAGCTTCGGGCAGTGCGTGTTTTTGTCAGAGTCAGTGTGCGTGTTAGTGAAGCTTATCCAAAACAGAGATGATATCTCTCTGTGGCTAAAATCCCTGGTGTCGACTTTAGACTGCATGCATGCCCAATGAATCGTACACAAATCTAAAAGAGTGTTAAGAATGTAAGAGCCAATGTAGTGCAATGACTGAACAGAAGAGACTCTGCAAACTCATGTTTGGTCACAATCATGGAACTCCACCCCCATAAAAAAAAAGGAAAAAAAAAAAAAAACATAACAAAAATAGGTTGAGTTTTATTTGTGGTATTGTGAACAAATACAATTTTAAAAAATATTTTTGGAATTTCATTTCAGGCTTGTAGCTCTCATTAGTTTTGCTGATTTCTATGTCCATAGTCAAGAAATTAAAACGTGAGAAAAAAGAAAGCAAGGCCAATCCAGCTGATGCACAGCTGAGAATTGCTGAAAATAGAAAGGATGTTTGGACCGCTGAAATATGTCATCAACACATAACACAACGGTTATGGGAAGAAAAAAAAAAAAAAGGTGCTCTATCCAATGAGTAGAAAGAAGTCAGGGGATCTGTAATGGGGCAGCTGGAAGAACAAATTTGCACGTCCTCCTGGGCATAAAATGATTCAATGGAGAGTCCGGTCTTCTTGTAATTCACTACAGATTTGTTTGGCCTCCTGTGACAAAAACTATGATTCAACAGCATAATTCCTAGAAGTATCCATAGTGAAATTATTCCCATGTCTGACCAGTATTTCACTCTGATCCACACTGGCAGGGGTCAAAAGTATAGAAGTTGTAGATGAAATCAGCCAAAATTCAAACGTTTCTACAAATATGAAGGAAAGGTAATAGTAATTTATTGGATGATACAATAAATATATCATTTGGGTGCAAATATAAGTTTATACTTTGCACTTTCCATTTTATAGTGGTATAGTTTCAGATGCTCTTTTCGTTACAGAATCATTTTCAAAAAAGATAACTCTGATTTTTTTGTTTCATGCTTTCAGGAGATTTAGGTTGTCTGGATCAAAAATGTAATACCTTCAGAATGATGAATTGCTCTCCAGACTTTACCCAAAATTAGAGAATGTTTTCTGTCCTAACTTTAACACACTAACAAATAAAAGATGCAAAAAAGGAAAATTGTACAGAACTGTAGAAAGGGCTTGCTAAAATAATCAATTAAAATGAAGCTTCAACACTGTTTGACTCTAGAATTTTAAGACACATTTCTTATTTCAGAATTGGGAAAAAAAGATCTAAAACCTGTTAGATAAAACCTTCCATCTCATAAAAAGTTGCTTTGTTAATACTTGGGGTTTTTTTGTTCTATTTTTCTTCCAGAATGTGACACTTAGCAGTACCTGCAGCCTCTGCAGAAGATCCAGTTGTGCTGAGCGGCAGAGCATTGGCCATCCAGTGACACAGAGACACATTCTCTGGGGATATTATGATTAATTACTGTGTTCTTTGTTTCGCCTGCTTAATTACACAACCACACAGATAAGGAGCTTTGACATTATAAAGCAGCTTACACCACAAGTACACTGCTGTGTGGTGGACCACGGTAAGCACATAATAACATTTCGACTGGAAAATGTTTCGCACGTACTCTTACAAATGTGGTCATATTACTTCCCCAGAGAGTGTATTTAGATTGTTTTATCTAGCAATCAACAGAGTCTCTATTAATAGAACTGAGTTGCGCTGGGGACTCAGTGAAACAACTTGAGACAGAACCTTGGTTGATTTGGATCTCCCAGAGTGCCTCCAAACATACAAAAAGGATGGCTTTGATCTGAGATTCATGGGAAGAAAATGGAGCAAAGGAAGTAAAATCTTGAACAGATTATTTTGCAGAGAGGGCTGCAGGGTTAGTCTCGAGATGAATGCTTCACAAAGAATTGTTGGTCAGAAGTTGGGCGACATATTCTCTGTGCTCTTTTGGATGTTCATTCAAACACAAAGAAAAACTCCCCCCAGTCCCCCAAGAAGTCAGGTGATTTTGGAAAAATTTTCTACCCCCTGCCAGCAGTCACCCTTTTGGTCTTTTTGATGTAAATTTTCTGTCATTTAAAGCACAGAAAAATGGCAGGGAAGAAGGGGAGGGGAGCGGTGAGAGAGGTGCATTGTCCTCTCGGTTATTTTTAGGCTCAATTCTGGCCGGGGCTGGAACAGAGTGTACTGAACCCCGGCATTGTGGAGATGTGAGGGAAGACATTTCCTCTCTACACCTTGCCAGTGGACACTAAAAATAAAACAGGCAACATACGCTGTGCAAACACGACAACACCTCTGAGGCCGGCATACATGGGAAAGAGCGATGGATGATGAATGAAAACCGTTTCTGCCATCAGCCCGTATCCGTTCGGAAACAAACTAATGGAAACATGGCAACGTAGCGGTGGAAAGAACAATACAGGTGCAGTCTCCTGTCTATGTTAAGTTCTTGACCTGATAGGACAGAGTTTGAAGGTCTTAAAGAAACTACGACCATGTCTTCTGCTCTTACTTAATCTTTACTCGAAAAGCTGGTATGTTGTCTTTTTCAGATAAGTCTTGTTTCACTTCTTTATCTCTATTCTGGGATCAGGTGTATAGTACAGTATCTCGTTGGTGCAATAAACAATACATACGCTTTGTACCGTTTGTAAAGTTCCCAATGGCAAAGTTTTGAACTTTTTACATGTGCCAAAATGTGTCAAGATAGATGACTTTTTTTTATGAGTGCCCAAGTGCTGGGGGGGGAAAAATTATTTTTTTGTCACATTTAAATATTTGAGATAATCAGCCAAGGCAAAGTTAATATGTAGCATAACAGAAAAATTATATAATGTGTTAAGGAAAATGCTATTCAAACCAACCTAGAACTGTGTGGAATTATAATTACAATCTCCGTAAATGCTAATAATTTTTTGTGCAATTTTATTAGCCACACCCAGATTTGTTGAATCAACAAATCACTTACAAAATACCAATCTGTCAACCTAAAATAGGTTAAACAATCAAAATCATAGCAACCCCTGATCCAAGGAATTTTACGATCAAATTAGAAACAAAGTTATTGACATAAATCAATCTGGAAAGGGCCTCCAAAAACCCCAAATTAGAAGTACTATCTACAAATGGAGAAAACATGGAATAGTGGAAAATCTTCCTGGGTAGCCAAATACAATTGCTCCAACGCAAAATTGATAACTTCTCCAAGAGATCACAAAAGAACATAAAGCACAGCAGACCTCAGTTAAGATCTACGGTACGGAGCCCCCTAGGGGACATGGGGATTTTTTTTTTTTTTTGCGTTCCCTCGCAATACTTTTGCGTTACCTCGCAAAACTTTTGCGTTCCCTCGCAAAAACTTTTGCGTTACCTCGCAAAACTTTTTATGCGTTCCATAAAAAGTTTTGCGTTCCCTCAAAACTGTACTGATCAGTTATTCGGCATAATTGTATACTGTAAGTATTTATTACGGTGGCATTACGTACTTTCTGATTTAATATAAGGTTATGTAAGGTTTTTCCATGAATGTTAATATCTCGTTGTGAAATATCTGAAGTGTTATATCTTTCTTTAGAATGCAAAGGCACCACAAACCTATGATATAAACAGAAACCTTCCGTAAAGAAATATAAATACTGTACATCCAAACTATATTTCTGAGTTATTATCGCGGCGTAATAAGTCATCTGACAGTTTTGATTGTGTCGCTGTTGTGTTGGTTAGCTAAATGGTTTAAAGAGCTGCTTTTATGTTCAGTTTCATCTCAACCCTAACAGACATAAACATGCAGTAAATAAATCGATTTTCAATCAGTTTTTTGCACCAAAGACTTCATAATAATAAACACGTTTTCACGTAGGCTCTGTAAGAGCCATATGAATGTACATTTTGGCATGCACGCGACTTTGACACTTAGGTGGTGGGTGTGGGAGTGACGTCATCAAGTATGAATGGGAAGCTTACTGGCCTGCTGGTTTGTGTGTATGAGGAAACGGTGAGCGGGTTGGTCAGTCCTTGCAAAGTCTGGAGCATAATAATCAAAATGGAATAAATCGATAAATGTGACAGAACAAAGAAGTGGTTTGGAGCTAATTGATACACGGACAGATGAGATTCCCCGAGTTAACCCAATACGGCCCTTTACCATAATTAGTTTGTTGTGTTTTTAATAATAAAACGTGTTTATTATTATGAAGTCTTTGGTGCAAAAAACTGATTGAAAATCGATTCATTCACCGCATATTTATGTCTGTTAAGGTTGAGATGGAACTGAACATAAAAGCAGCTCTTTAAACCATTTAGCTAACCAACACAACAGAGACACAATCAAAACTGTCAGATGACTTATTACGCCGCGATAATAACTCAGAAATATAGTTTGGATGTACAGTATTTATATTTCTTTCCTACTTACGGAAGGTTTCTGTTTATAACAGGTTTGGTGCCTTTGTATCCTAAAGAAAGATATAAAACTTCAGATATTTCACAACGAGATATTAACATTCATGGAAAAACCTTACATAACCTTATATTAAATCAGAAAGCCACCGTAAGAAAGTCTTACAGTATTCAATTATGCCGCACAACTGATCAATACAGTTTTGCGAGGTAACGCAAAAGTTTTTGCGAGGGAACGCAAAAAGTTTTGCGAGGTAACGCAAAAGTTTTGCGAGGTAACGCAAAAGTATTGCGAGGGAACGCAAAAGTTTTGCGAGGTAACGCAAAAGAAAAAAAAATCCCCATGTCCCCTAGGGGGCTCCGTACCGTAAAGATCATTGTTCAACATTAAATAATAAAAAGGAGACTGGGAGAAAACGGCATCCACGGAAGCACACAACCAAAATTACTACCGACTAAAGGAAAACAAAGGTTAAAAAAAAATAAACAAAAATTGGCAAAATATTCTTTAGATTGAAGTGGCAAAATTGAAACTTTTTAAACATTTCAGCATTGTGGATCTATGATAGAGAGCACCCTGTAATGACTTATCTGAAGTCCTGATGTGAGAAGTTTGTTTCCCATGAGACAATGTAACCCAGTACCTCTTCCACTGAATCCATTATCTAAGATCAAGCAGGTAAGAGTCCCATATTGGGTTCCATGTCTTTTGTAATTGTTTCAATAATAACCCCTCTATTAAGCTTAGATTGATGGTAATTGTGAGTCTTGGGAGAAAAAACAGTATTGCAATAATTTCCTTTACATCATTTTTCAACTAAATGCTCAGAGAATGTTTATTTGTATTCCAATGTACTTGCATGTACCAAGTTTATTAATTAGGAAATATACAGAAGCTTTTTAGAGTGACGTTCTTGTTTTGCCGAGTAAAATGCAGAAACTAAAACTGAATCAAAAACACTTCCATTAAAGTGAATCCTACTCCACTGTTTACAACACTCAACACATTAAGCAGCCCTTAAGCAGAGGAGTCATCCCAGCTCAGCAGATAATGATGGAAAGTCAAGTAGTAGTTTCACATCAGGTTGTTTCATCCCCTATGTGCACTGCAGAGAGCAGTTTAAAAACTGTGCAGAGAAAACATTAGACGTTACAGGAAAGTGCAACTCCAGGAAGGCTAAAAACGTTTTTTTTAATCCAAAAATTTGTATTCACTGGTCTGTAATATTCCATATAAAGATAGTCTAGGGAAAATGTACACCAAGGCTGTTTGCACAGGATTTTAGTAGGAAAGTAGCAGCCATGTGCTGTTATCACAGCGCTGCTCTATAATAGCAGGAGAAAGAGGTTTGGAGGTGTGTATTTACTCAACACCAAGACAAAATGTCATCAGCAGTGGCTTAATTTATTCATCATGGAAGAATTATAAAGTCTTCTTCAAACAATTTTTGGCTAATGTACCACACTAAAAAGATTATTTGCCATTGGAAACCACAAGCTCATAATCTTCCCACAAATGGACTGTGAAATCCTCAGAGCTTCAAATCGGGTCTCAGTTAGCAGCTACAAGTGAAAGTTCATATCCGTAAACTTAGAATATAATGAGCACCCTTTTTTGTGAGGGACGAATAGATCAAGCTTTCTCTAGAATGATGACAAACTCATTTCATTGCCTCTACAGTGGCTGAAACATAGTAACTGTCATACATGCCTTTACAATGTAGCTTAATCTCATAATAATGAGGTGAAGTCTGTGATATATTATGTTCGGTCACAAAAGAGAAAAATATGTCAACATTTTATGCAATAACTCCTACTACTATCACAATTTGTTTTTGTCTTGTTTGCGTTGACTCCAGTTTCATATTGGGTTTACCAAGAAAGGTCATTGAATTCAGTCAAAATAAATTCCTCTATAGCTGCCTTTTATACCATAAACATAAAAATACATCAACTAAACTGAGACCAACATCAGTTCACCTTCAAATTCTTCCTCCACAAGAAAAAAAGATCAAGCATTTGTGTCTAAAAGCTGTGGCAACACAAAACCAGACCAAGCTGCTTTGACGTAGCCCAATATCTAGAAAGTGTCTGTCCTCTTCCCACCACCTTTGGGAGCTGAAGTGCATGTGTGGCATATTGGCAAGCAAGAGGGAGGAAATGAAGGGAGTTGCAGCTACAACAAAGGGGCTGGAAATTCGATTTCACCTCATACATTCAATTATGCATGTTGTAGGCACATAAAGGACAGAAATCATAAGGACACAAAGACTTGAAGCAGTGAATGTGCAACCTTGATAGCAACAGTCGAGCCATTTGTGAAGCCCAAAGATGCCAACTTTAAGAAGAAAAAAAAAAACAAGAGTAGAGATATAAAGCAGAAACACAAAGAAGTGAGATTTGATAAGCAACAGTCAGAGCGCATTTCTTTCTCTTTTTGTGACACATAAGTGAAATGTCCCGACAATCACAATTGTTCAACACAAAGCAGCAAAACAGCTCCTCAAACCGGTGCACACACCTGCTTTATGCTAATTTTATATGGAAGATTTCATATCTCAGTAGGGTTGAACATATGAGTTGAGTTTAAATGGAGTCCAAGGTGAGATTGGCCTTGTGATGTTTAATCTCAGTGCCAGGTGGACCCAGCCCATCCCTATTCACACAGCTCTGCGGGATGACAGGTGATGGCAGATATCCCTTTGGCTCAGAGCCTCCTCAGATCTCTGTTTGATTATGCATGTCTGAATGCCTCGCTACAGCAAACACAGACAGCAGCGATGCGGTCCCCGGGGGAAGAGTTCATCTCCGTTTCACGTATTATTACTTACATCTCTCACTTTCACACCAAACACTTCACAGCAGCAGACATACAAAATGTGTAGTGTGTCACTTGTAAGGCTTGTAAGTGATGATTATCTTCCCCCAAATTGTTCCCTTATGGTTTAAAACAACATGTAAAATGTTAGTAGGCCTAAATAGCGCAGATATTGCAATCAATCCTCCTTTACTTTGTATTTTCCTTGATATGTTTTTAAGAAAAAAACTTTCTGCTGATTCCTAGAAGATGGTTTGGATTAAATACAGGATAAAGCATAAGGTGCTGTGATTTGTGTTTAAAAGGTCTTGCAAATATAATTCCAGCCTTTGAATTTTTACATGCATTCATTTAACATCTATTTTATTGGCTAACACGTTGTCTTCATTAATACAGGTTTGTAAATTATGGTGTGCAAGCTATCATTACAAATAGCTTCTTTAACTCCAGTACTCCTATAAAATCTAGTGTACACAACTGCCTAGAGTAGTTCATTGATTTGTTACTATGAACGCTCCAAAAGCTTCTTAGGAATCATGGCATGGAGCAACGACCAACCAGTCACCTGGAAATAAAAATTGTTTGGAACACCTGTAAACCTACAAAGACAAGGTCATTCAGCTAAACTGTGAATTAACCAAAGCATTAATCATATGTAGTCAAGATCCCCATTATAATTCTGGAAGAGATGCAGATATTCACAACTCAAGTTGAACTTTAAGGGAAGAGTGACAAGAAGGAAGCCCGATGGTGACAAAACACAGTGAGAAATGCAATTGAAGGTTTGCTAGCTTGCTAGACAAGTAGGGAATGCAGTTAACATGTGGAAGAAGGTAATCTTGTCAGATGAGTACAAATTTGAACTTTTGACAATCCTAGACATAGAGCTATTCATGTTAGAATGATACAATCAAAGTCAACATCTAAATCCATCTTAGAATCTGTGACAGGACTTAGGAAGTTGTTGTTCGCTGACGTTTTACAGTTTTCCAAAAAGTGGGCAAAGTTTTTGGAAACCTAGAAGGCACATATTCAGATTCAAATAGGCCACTGCCTGGGAAAACACACAATCTGACTTACTATCAAGGTATAATGAAAGACAGACAGTTGTTCTCACACTGGGCCATGCCTCCGGTGGCATTAATGGTATTTGTAAAAGGAAATGGCCACAGGTGGGACAGGATCAAATATTCCAAAATACAGGTGTCTTTGGAATAATTTTTTTGACTGCCAGGCATCTGAGTCACACAGGGGAAATAGTGATACTCCTTCATGAATTAAATATCATTTGTTGCGCACACACACCACATGTTTGTTTATGCACACACATAAACACATATGTGAGCCCACCTTGCCACACATTTAGAGCTTGCACACTGGCATATGCACATAGATGCACACAGATGCCAAAGCTCATTCATTTTTCACAAGCAGGCCTGCAATAGCGTGCACATGAGCACACTCAGTACTACCCGAGCCCTCCTGCTTTTTCACTGTCAGATGATGCTAAGACCAGCCAGCGAACACACCAACTTTGTCTGGGTCTCTCGTCTCATCTCAGTTACACACACAGAGACGTTCTGTGAAACATATAAATACACGCACACACACATCCAGCCAGTGATGAATCACCTGTAATGGTCTGCCTCAGATCCCCCTCTGTCCATGTATCAAGTGTCAGAATCGTAGTAATGTAATGAGTCTAACTGCAGTCTGTGCAGAAGTTTATGGTTGACACTGCTGCTCACTGACAGGACAAAAGTAGACTTTACAACAGACTGACTATGAGTGGGTGGTGTGAACATGTGCACGCACACACACACACTTTCACACTGTCTACTGCTAGAGGTCAGAGATTTCTTTACAATGACTTCTTTTTGCACAGCCTACACACAGACGGGGCGATCAGGCAAAAGGCAAAGGTCATGACAAACCTCGAGTCTGCTGCCTGGGGAAGGGCTGGAACTGCACATCAGCATCAGAACATCTTCTACTCCTGCAGCAATGTTAGTCCTAGACTCATTAGAACCACTGAAACCAAGGTAAAATATTCATATTTTGTCACTTCTTTCCATTAAAAAATTTTTGTATTTGCAAAAGAAAATATAACAACTGAAACAGCAACAATAATTGATTATACTTTAGGGAAATAAAACACTGTTATGTAAGATAGAAACAACTGGACTGTATATAACCCTCCTGGCGATTGGTTTGGTGAAGCTACAGATGCTGCAGGCTGCAGTGCCAGCTGGAGCATCGAGCAAAATGCGGCAACTAAGCAGGTTGGCGTGATTATTGTGATGTGCAGCAGCTTATTCTTCTTTAACCTTATATAGTGCACTACCATTTACAAAATTAGATATAAAATTTTGGAAAATAATGACAAAAGAACAAGGGCTGGAAATGAGATGCGGATCTTTTAATGGTGTGCTAATTAAAGTAAACATATTAAAGCAACAAATCTCTTTGATATTCAACAATGTAAAAAGAGAGACTGGATGGAGTGAAATGACCCAAAACGTGTCCATTCATGTCATGCTGCTTTCTTGGAAATGTTATCAAAACAAACTCTCTATAAATCCTCTGATGAGGGTATTTACAGAGCTCTACAAATGTGTGTTATAACCACAACCATCAGTGTATTTTACTGGGTTTGTAGGACATAGATCGACACCATACAATGCAAAATTGTAAAATGAAAGAAAAAGTAGAGATGGTTTCAATGTTTTTTATAAATAAATATAGGTGGTGTGCGTTTTGGTTCACCTCTGGTTGGTCAATACGCTGTAGAAACAGATTTTGCTGCCAGATTTTGCTGCAATTACAGATGCAAATCTCTTTATATGTTTATGTGTTCCCTACATGGTGTGTGTAAATACAAATACAGGCAAGATTTTGAAATTTGCAATTATAACATCAGAAAATGTAGAGCGGATTAAGGAGAATTCATTTTAAAAAATGCAAAGTAACGCATATGTGCAGAGGTTGTTTCAGACAGAAAATGATGTGGAGCATTTCCTGGGGATAAAATAAGTTTAAAAATCAACCTTTCTCTCATTTACAAACTTTATATATATATATATATATATATATATATATATATATATATATATATATATATATATATATATATATATATATATATATATATATATATATATATATATATATATATATATATATATATATATATATATATATATATATATATATATATATATATATATATATATATATATATATATATATATATATATATATATATATATATATATATATATATATATAAGGAGGAAGAAGCACTAGCTAAAGTTTAAATTATAATTTAGGTTTTTAATCATGTCAACTCCTTACTCTATTCTTTTCTGTTCAATTTTAACCTCAACATGAGCATCACAGCTAATAACCTTTCCTTCTCTATAAAAAGCATCAAAGACTCCCTGTTGTTCAGGGACCGTCAAATTGGCATCAGTGACAAATGCATGATGACATGGCAACTGACTCAAAATATATTCTCCAGGTAGCAAAATGGCAGAAGACTTTAGCTTTAGCACGACCTTTGAGTGCAACTCCCCATAGCTTTGGTTAAGCAGCATTAATCATGGTGAAGTTAAATATGCATAAATTATTTCTCTCCCTACTGTGATGGGAGAGTCATAGAAAATTAAGCTCAGGATTGCTGGGCTTCTGTGAATATTAAACAGCAGGTTGGAGAAAAACTTTGAATGCCAATTTATTTGACTGCATCTCAGCTTATATGTGCAGATGCAACAGATACATTTCAGTTCAAGACAAAACTCTACGGCTTAAGGAATTGTTCATTTGCACTTAAAAGTTAAATTAAACTGAACGTCAAGAGAAAAGGGCAGAGTGGAGGGAAAACATACGAAAAGGAAGATAAGATAAAAGCTACTGAAGCACAGAATATTTAGGGGCTTCCATTTTTGTCTTGTTTTACTGAGCTGATGAGCCGCCTTTGAGTCAGCTGGGGTCAGCAAAGAAGACAAGAGCAGAGTGGACAGTTCTCTCTGTGAGGACTGCGGTCGTGAGTCTGCTGCAGCTCACTTGCACACGCACACACACACAAGCATAAATTTAAACATGAAAAGTACATCAGCAGATAAATGCAGACAGCCCATATGTGAAAATCTTGGATTAAACTGACAGATGGACTTTTTGATGACATCAAAAATATTTCTCACTTACACACACACAGTGGTGGGAAAATGTATTTGTCTCTTTGTAAATTTCTTGACATTTTTTCATCACTTTTGATGAACAAACATTCAATATCAGACAACGATCAATGGTGTCTCTATGCAGCTCTTTCACTTCCAATATTGGAACGTTGAGTTTTGGCCGATACCAATATCGACCCGATACGATATCAATAAAAATCAAACATACTTTAGTTACTTACTTTGTAGTCTGGAACGTTAGAAATGGTCTGATCAAGTGATACTAGTCAAAGAATATCACTTGATATTGACAACAATACGAATGAGAATAACTGACCCATTTATTATTAATCAATGAGTCTGCATGACGGAAACATGCACTGGTGGAGATTTATGCTGGGGCAGACTAAATGCTGGAACAGGGTGCTTCTATCGCTGTCCATCTGAGATTTTAGATGCAGGCTGATATAATCTGATATTAATTTTTGACAGACATTGGAGTGATATCAGATATCAATACTGGAACAGGACACACCTAACAAAGACAATCTAAATACATACATATAATAGATAAAAGTTTAATAAACCAGTGTGAAAAAGTAATTGCCACGGTCTAGCACTACACAGAAACTACATACTTCGGCTTTAAAATTTCTGTTCGGTACAATTTCAGTGGTCACCATGGAACTGATAAGAGATGTGATGTGATTAGTAGAAAGGATAAAAATCAAAGCAATCAGTAAAGCTATAGACTAGATGGATGATATGACAGTGGCAACAGAAGGTAGGAGGGCAATTTTTTTCTGTCTCTTTCTTATTGTCGAATCTTGAATATTAAACATAAACTGATGCAAGAGAAAACTGATTTTTGTTTTCTTATGTTGTCTAAGTCTGATCTTGAAAATAAAATTGATGATCTGAATGTTTAATAGCTTTCCAAGGCACATCTCAGCCTACACTACTCAGTGTGAAGTGTATCTCAATCTCACAAAAGCTGCAGAAGCTCACATAAAGACACTCATGTGGTATTGAGGTCAAGAGGTTCAAGTCAGAAATCCTGGCCACTGAAGCAGCCTGTACACTATAGTGTTGCTTCAGCCCCCCTTATTGCTGATTAATGGCACTTGGCTGGGGAGAGGGAAAGGAGAGGGGCATGACTCTTATCATTACTGGGCATTTCAGCGTTTGGCTAATTGGCCTAGTTAATCCACGCGCCTACATCCATCCCCGGGTAGAGCGATTAGTCAGCCTTACGAGTGCATAGCTCATATAACATTTGGAGCTGAGAAAGGGGAAGGAAACACGAAAGGCAGCAGCTGTGGAGGAAAGGAATTGTGGGATTTTTGCAGTATGCTTTCAATTAAACCCTGCTACCTTCACCAAATCCTCCAAATTTCTAATGATGTACTGTGTTGTCTATAAACTACATCATTTAGTTTCAACAACAACGACTTATCTAGGATAGGTATCTGAACTGCTGGGGAAACCAAATCATTCTGAGAAACGCACTTCAGAAGGGGGTTAATACCCTTTAATAAGGATACTCTATCTACCTCTATATGTGAATGGATAAAGATGACAAAACTAAGCAAGTGGCACAACTTTTACCATTTTCATGTAACTGCTGAGTTCAACTTCTCTACCACTCTGTGTCAATGAATACCTCATGACCTTTACTGTGCAGATAGGAGTAGATGTCAAAAGGCTGGAAAAACACAAAGTTGGCATTTAAGATAGAATAAAACCACAGTATATTCATTACAAAGACCTGGTCTTCCTCAGTGGGTGACTTACCGCTCAGCCTTGTAACATTAGCCAATTTTAGCTTGCTGAAAACTGCATTCAGTGTTCATCTATAGAACACATTTCTGAATGCATTTGAATCTAGCAGTGAATTTTGTTTTTACTTACTTTGATAACTAATGTTACAGCCACACAAATTGGGTAATGTTTAATCACACTGCTACAAAGATCACTTTAAATGATGTATTGATTAAATATAGGATTTCATTAACATACTATCAATTGGTTGTTAGGGTTAATTCTAAAAGAAGTGTGCACAGTTTACGATACACTCTTATGTGTTTTACTTGATTTAATCTGTCTGTTTTTGGAGTTACCTCAGTGCCAGCTGCTGCAGTCCTTCAGGGGAACAAGGAGGTGAAAAAGGGCAGAGCAAGCATATGGAGAACTGCAGACTGGTTCATACCACAATCTAGAACTATAGGGGGAAATGGGATTTCCTTTGTTATTTTCAGTTAGATTTTTGCATGTTCTCCCCTTTCTGTATTTTGTGGGCTGATCAGCTGTTGTTTAAGTTTCCCCTTTCTTTCATTTAAGTAGGTATGTTTCTTTAAGTTTTTTTTGTCAGTTTGAGTATAATTCAGTTACTTTTACATCTTTTATGGGCCTAGTATTGTCATATTCTATTATTTAACCAAGTTTAGGTTAGATTAAAAAAAGCTTTTTGGACCTGTGCCTGACTGCTGTTTTACTGCTTGTCAATAAAACAGCACTGCTTTACTGCTTGGTCCATCACACTCAATATACAGGTTTACCAGGATACTGGAAATGTTATATAGAGTTAACCTCACTTTGAGATATACTTACGTTCCTCCTTTCCTGCTCCTCTCTCTTTGCTACTGTGTTCTTCCCTCTCCCTCCCTCTCTTGCTGTAGGTGAAGAGTTGCTCTTACAGATGAAGGTCTAATTTTGTCTCTCTACAGCTTCCACCATCACTCTGTTCCAGCGGGATCTGCACTGTCCATGCAGCCGGTGAGGATCAAAGAGTTGTTGACACATTCTGAACTGACTTGTCAAGGCTACCGTGTCTGCCTGACACTGAGTTTGTACTACAGAGCCTACAAAGAGCGCTGCGGCAATGATCTGCTTTAGTAACATCTGCTGGATGGAAAAAGACTATGCTGGGAGTTAAAAAACACACAGAGGCACTCTACTAGATGTGTGTCTACAATATGTGAGTAGCTGTAAGCTGCACCGCTGACTGGTGCCATGTGGGGTGGGTATGATGTATGGCTTACTGCTTCTGCTCTACAAAGAGTTATACTGAAACCTTTTCACCATCAACAGCTTCTGTAGAACATGTGAACATTCATACAAATGTGTTTTTGGATACATATGGTCATCCAATAAATATTTTAAAAACAATAAAATTTTTAACCACCAAAATCAGTGGTTGGGGACCTTTATATTCTTAAAAGGAGAACATGCTTTTACACTGTCTAAATAAAATGGTCTACATCCATAAAATCGCCATTAACCTCACTAAAAAGATAAATATCCACTCTATAAAATACATTCCTAGCTATCCATTGTCTGCATCTGCTTATTCTTGTAAGGTTATGAGGAGGCTAGTGACTATCTCCAGGAACCACTGGGTGTTCATCTTTGTCATGCGCTTCAACTCTTTGACAGTATTGTCACAAGGAATGAAGGCAAGAGAAAATAAATCACACCTAACGGTTTGGAGCATTGACTTCAGCTATTGTAGAGAAGACTGTTTGGATACGTAGTCAGAACCAGAAGTGGTGGGATTGTGATTGGATGCACTTCACTGTCACAGACTTCTTTCATAATTTTCAGTCATTGCTTACATCGGGATTTACAGTGTCTGGCATCTTCTGGTGATAAATTAGGATGTATGCCTCAAATCAATGACTAACAAGCCAGGTAAAATGCAACATCACTGTTCAGACTCCAGACACTTTGAATACAATCAGATATGTATCCTATTTAGTAGCACATATGAAAAGATATGAAAAGATCAGAACTGGGCCATTCAGACTGCCATATAAAAGCTGGATGTGGATCACATATGGTCATGCAAATTAGATTTGGGTTGAATTTGCCTGCTGTCTTAATGTGTACTAGTACGTATATGGCTATATATGAGTTTCCCAATAGAAATGGATGCCAAATTAATATTAAGCTTCTCATGATATTCAAATTTTTAGAGATGCACTTGTAGTGTCGTATTTTGATGCTTATTTATATTCTTTTCAATTAGAAGAAATGTGCTGTCAAGTTAAAACATTACTTTAAGACTAAATCTAGTGCTACTGTGAACAATTTTGGGTTTAACTGTGGATTTTTTTTAATTAATAAAAGTACTTTTTTTTTAAAAGAGAAATCTGACTAGTTAGAAAATACAACCTCAGAATACAAATATATTTTATATATATAAAGTATTAAATAAAATCAATAATTGTACATATTGTCCATCTCAGACATCAGGGTTTCCAAAGCTGCACATCAAAGGATAAAATCCCTTCGCATAGGAGACGTGCAGCCTGAAAAAACATGGTTGCAAGAGGCTAAGTCTCCCCTGTGGTGCCTGTTGCTATATTTGCCCCAAGACCAGCAGCGAGGCTGGGAAAGATGAGGAGGAGACGCCACTCTGACCTCTCCTCAATTAGGAGCCAGGGTTTACAGTATGTCTCCTCCCTCACACCCGCTGCAGCAAGAAACCGCCAGGTGAGAATAGGTCTCATAGGGTTTCCACATTTGTGAGAATAAAAATATATGTATGTTGTTTTTATATAGAATTGTTTTTTCAAATTATGTTATTGTCAGTCTGTACTATTATATTTATGCATATAATATATACTAGTAAATGCTATATGTGTTGTCTATTTGGAAGGACCTTTAAATCCACTTAAAAAATATATTTTCAAGGGCTTTTTTCCACCTGCAAATTATGGCCAAAATTAAGAACATCGTGTTCCAAAGTGCTGCATAAATTTAAACCATTAAGACAATTACTTAATAGTTTAAATAAAAGAGATAAAAGTAAAAAAAAGGTTTTTAACAGATGCGGCGTCCTTCTTCTGCTAAAGCATCTACTATTTTTGTTTCCGATTTATTTTATTTTATTTTGTAAGTGGCTTCAAATATCCAAAAATAACGCTGCTTTTAGTTCGCAGAGAATTACAATAGAGTTTTGACTTTGTCGTTTGTATTTTCTGCTGTTTACCCAGTGAGAGCTTTTGGGTTTCATGTAAATCTGTCAGTGCCCTTTTAAAAGGTTCATGTTCTTTTTCATTTTTCAAATGAGGCTCTCCTGGGTTTGTCTGTGTCTCTACTGGTCGAGGCTAACGGCTACTGATACCAAGTCTGGTTCTCTTGCAGTTAAAAGGAAGTGATTCCTCTCCACTGTCACCCTCAGCTTGTTTAGGATGAGTTAATTCATCAGAGTGGATATACAAATGGCCTGATAGGGATATTAAAGATCTGCTGAATGTGACTCTGTTGGACTGAATCAACGTTGGGCTTTTATAGGCTAATGTGATTCTCTTTGAGGTCCAAGCTGCCAATTTTGATTTAGTACACACAATAATAATACATACAACCTCAATTTGCATAAACTTTATTTTTTGTGAACTTTGTTTTAATTCACTGCGACAGACTGGCGACGTGTCCAGGGTGAACCCCGCCTCTCGCCCGGAACGTTAGCTGGGGATAGGCACCAGCAACCCTCCCGACCCCATTAGGGACAAAGGGTGTATAGAAAATGGATGGATGGATATTTTAATTCAACATTAACATATAACATGTAAAAAACTAAATGTCCTGTGGGTTCTTTGATAGAAACAGAAGCTTTGAACCTGACAGAAAATTAAAGGATTGCAAAATTAGTCACATTTAAATTTAAAGCACATAACAATTAGCTAATTTTTACAAAGCTCTAACCAAAATGCATCAAAAACCTGCTGACAGACCAACAAAAAGAAAAATTTTTGATGCATTTATCATACTAAAAAGGAATATGATTTATCAGTATTTGAGCGGCCGTGATGACAGAGAGGTCAAGGGAAGGTGGCTATTGGAATAAACTAAACTGTCCATGAATTAATTTCAGAAGTGCAGATGAAACCAAATTAAACTTCATTCATCCATTTGGTGGTTGTCTGCATGGTGACACAGAACAAAAGTCTGTAAATTTGAAGAGACAAAAGTAGACAACAAAAAGCTTCATAAAACTAGTGTAAGTAGATAAAAATAAATCCAAAAATGAACATGAGTTCCTTTTTGCTGCTCCTCAGTCAATCTAAAAGATTTGCATGTTTTTACTGCAAATAAATAAAGATATGCATTCTTCAATTTGTTTACAGTCAGTAATCTGTGTCCCGGGGTTAAATATGTTGACAGATGGGGCGTCAGGTAAAAACAGACCGAGGTGAGAGGATGACTAAGAGCTGTGCGGCAGCCTCATACCAGGTGACCCTCAAACTGAACAACACACATACACACCACGAGACACACACACACACGCCGTCACGCAGTGGGAGCAGGAAGGAGGTGCACACGCCTCAGAAAACTGGAACACACATTCCCTCATCCTCAGCCTCTCCCTCGCTCTCGCCTGCTGCTCTGTCTCCATGCATCTTTGTCCTTGCACAAAAATAGCAAAAAGATGGGAAAGTCCCATGTGTCCACCTTAGACATACGCTGCAGCTTTTTCCTCTTGTCCACATTTAATTTGAACCTTATTCAGACCTCCTTTCTCAGATTGAACCTCCTCTACACAGCATCCTCAAAATTTGGTTATTGACTGCACCTAAAGTGCCAGGTTCTTCTGATGGAAAAAGAAAGTGAGAGCATAATTAACACAGTACAATATATAAGATTGTACTGTGTTAATTTGAATCAGTTTGAAAATGTATAAAGTTAAAGTTTATATTCATAGATGCGCTTCACACAGTCTATTCAGCTTTATCAGTTCTGTACAAGAGAATGAGGAAATTTACTGAGGTTTGTAGTTATATTAAACAATGAGGTTCAAAGGAGAAGGAATATTTTTGCCAGGTGCTGTATCTATACTGGTAACGACATGTCATAACAAAGGTTTTCTTTAAAGATTATCATAAATTCATCCTATTTAACATTTAGAAATGATTAATAGGTTTGCCTCCTTATTATTGAGCACAGGGGTATCAATAAGAATCCTGCACTAATTTTTTTCCTTGAATACTCAGAAAAGATCTTTACTGTTAAAAGGAAGGGGGCACATCTTTTGATATTCATTTTTTCTAGAGCATGTGAAGCTTCCCACCTGAACACCTTCAAATCATAAAAACTGCCAGATTCCAGTGAGGCTGAAATCCTCCTGCATGCACATCGTGCTCACCTTATGTGGGTCAAGACGGATGTTTCTGACTTCAACCTTTCCCGAAATAGCTGTGGATGTAATCACCACCAAATTCATTAAGCACAGCTGGAGCGGCCCGACGAGTGGAAGTGAGCACGTCTGTGCATAATTCCCCTGGGAGGAGTCTTTGTGTCAAGAAAAAGACAGCTGAGAGCTGCACGTTGCTCTTAAATACACATTAGATGTATTGATCGGCTCACTTAAAGCCTGAGACCGAGTGACACCGTTATAGATTTACACGACCATCGAATGGGGCGGGAATATAGGTCATCTGTTATGTTCTAATTGTGTCCTTTATATAAATCATTGGTGTTAATCTATTATGGATGAAGGTGGGTTCAGCATGCTGTCATCTTCAGAAAAGGCGAATCGGAGTCCGTGCTCAGACTAATGTCAGTCGGAATGTTGGTTAGGTTCTACTAAAAAAAATAAAAATAAAAAAAATTATCAGCAGAATAACTTATACCCTACAGGGCAATGAAGAAGTATTTGTCCCCGCAGACATTTTTCGGTGTTTTATCACATTTAAATGGCTAAAATCAAACTAATTTTACAATCTAAGACAAGTTGAGTCAATTCAAATAATCTTTTTAAGTATTAAAGTTAAAAAGATTTCCAAACCAATCAACCAGGCCGAGGTCTGATTACTGCCAGATCCGTAGAATCAATAAGTAACTTCAATAGAACTTGCCTGACAGCATGAGAAAGCTGCAATATGATAAAAAAATAAAAAATAAATAAAAAAAACACACACACACATCAAGCCCATCCAAATGAAATCATAAAAGAAAAAAAGTGAAAAACATCTCAAAGTCATTTAGAAGACTTTGGGACTCCAGTGAACCACAATTAGAGAAATTATCTACAAATGGAGAAAATAACGGGCAAAGCAGAATTACTCTAAGAGTATGTTGGATGAGATCACGTCATCTAGGAGATCACAAAAACACAGCAGAGTTTGCCTGCCAACATTAAGGTCAGTGGAAGGGATAATGGCATTTATTATTGCAGACCAAATAGGCCACAAAGGTCCATATCACATTGACCAAAATAATCTTGATGGTCCCCAAGTGAAAGGTTTATCATTTTGGTAGGTGTGTCCCATTACATCTGGGTTAATCGTAAACAGCATTTGAAAAAAAAGAACGTGAACAGTGAGTATAGAGACAGTAGTGCTATAGTCTGGGCTTGTTTTGTTGCGCCAAGACTTGGATAACAACCTGGTGTATTTGAAGGAGACACAAATTTATCTCTTAAAGAACTCATGACCTTTAGCTCAGGGTCACTTTGGGTCATGAACTTAAATATAGCATCCATGTTTGAAAAACCTCCAATTTGGCTGAACTAAAACAATTCTAAAGCAGGGAACATAAAAAGCCAGGTTTTATTTTAATAAATTATCACAGGTGTCAAACTCCAGGCCTTAAGATCTGGTGTCCTGCAGTTTTTAGATGTGCCACAGGTACAAAACACTGGAGTGAAATGGCTTAATTACCTTCTCTTTGTGTGGATAAGTTCTCCAGAGCCCTGCTAATGACCTAATTATTCTATTAAGGTGTGGTGCAGCAGAGGCACATCTAAAAGTTGCAGGACACCAGCCCTTGACACCCCTGACCTGAATGCATCTCTTTTTATGTTTGTCAAAAATTTACATTTCTTTTAAGATCTGAAAATTAAATGTGGCAAAAAAAAAAAAAAAGAAAAATCAGGAGAATTTCATAAGGGAGCAAAAATCGCAGCACTGTTAGCATCTAAAAATACAATCCTTCAGGAAAAGGTTTGTCAGGCTGTGACAGGCTGAGAGGCAACTTGTCATATTTCTACTATGCCACTTTGAGCCATTTTGGAAACAAAAAAGTAAAGTGCTCTTTTATCATTTTTATACTGTGATATTAATTTTGCACGCAACACATGCACAAGTTTTTTTTTTTAATTTTGTATATTTGTTTATTTTTGACAGATTTCCTCAAAATGTGTTTAAAATCGGCCTCCTGTGAGACTGCTCTTTCCGGGGCCTCCAACAACTGCTCTTTTGCCTTTGTGTTTTTAAAACAGAGATTACGAGGGAACAGAATGTGTCATCACATTACACGGCATTGTGTCTCAGCAAAAACACACAGGCAGCTCCCTGACAATTAACTACCCACTCTCGGCTGAGTAATGCCGCCGAGCCTCCAAAGAGACCCCTTTTTAATGTCACCAGATGACACTGCGTTACACAAGCGCAACACTGTGACTTGGTCTGCTAAGACAGTCTGCTGAAAGAAAAATATTGCACTTTCAATGGTCAGCGCCGAAGCGATTCAAGGATGAACTGGTTTCAAAATGAGCTCACAATGCATCTGCTGAGGGGTTTCTTTTGTGCCTGGGTGGGATCTGCAAGTGCTGCAGGTCTGCCTCGTTCAGGGCTTGATTGTCGTTGTCTTAAGGGAGCACAATACATCCACCCAGACAGGCTAACAATAGCATTGTCACAGCTATTGAGGAGCATTTTGTTTGTGTAAATGGAAGCTGAGGATGTGATGCCACGCTTCCATGTTGGATCATCATTTGGGGATTACTCGGTGGAAGCGGTCCTTAAAGGAGGAGTGTTTGCCTGGGGCTGTTGCTGGCAAATATTTGGCAGAGTGAGGGCCGGGGAATGTCACCATGGTAACAATGGCACACTGCAGTGGCAAATCTGGCAAAAGGAAAGTTAACAGTAGCGACTGATGATGGGAAAATATTATGCAGTTTGTCACAAACATCAACATTTAGAATTCTGATGGACAAAGACAATAAATGATTAAGAGACAGACAAGCACAATGCTTTTAAAGTGTTGCTTAAAACCTTTCAAATTACCCCTTAGTTTATTTATATGTTCCTCTACTTCCTTGTATTTATTTAAAAGATAGAAACTGTTTTTTAAGTTTTACTTTAGATTTTGTTTTGGGTTTCTTTTAGCAATTTTCTTCTTCTTCTATGCGACCATGACATCATCGTGCAATTTGAGGTTGGAATTGAAGTTGCTAAGAAATAAACCTTTAAAAAACAAGAAAACGGCAAAGAATGAAGACCAAACACAATACTTGATAAATACATTATGGCTTTATTGATTACCTACTTTAGGAGAGCTGTTTATTTTTGTTCATTTTAATAATTATATATTGTAGCTACGTATACTACAAATTTAGTTTCTTCAACAATTTCAATATTAAGTGCAAAGGCTCTCAAAATGCACACACAAATTGCAAGTGAGTATAACATGCAACTAATACGTTGAAGCACTTTTTGGTTAAATTTTAGCACTCAGTCTTCTTGAGTTCACACTTGGTTTTAATTATAGAGAATCAGATGAACTTGAATAAACTTCAGCCATCCTTTTTTAAATGCCATTTACATTTACATTACATTCCATTTTGCTACAGTAGTATGTTGCAGAGCAGTTACAAAGGATCAAAATTATCCCATAAAACAAATGTATTAGTCAAGAGGAGAGTGCAAAATTATTCCACAGCATTATGGACAATTTTATTAATCAGTATCAAGTTTCAAGCTCCACAAGAACGTCTTGATGGGAAGAACTTCAACTTTTAGAACTAATTGTGACAAAAACTCTGTGGGGTTGCCCAAAGAACGGTGCAGGCAAAACAAGTCTTCACAATCTGATACATCCTAAGATATAAAATCTTTTGTTTTTCTTTATATTTTTTTTTACAAACAGTTTATCTCACAGTCAAACTACACAGAAAAATATCACATTATGGCATCTGTGTTTAACAACTCAGCAGAGCCACAGGCTAATTGCCCCTACATACAATTGATACAGTAATTCATGCAAAAGTGGCCTTGCTCAAGTATTGAATGTACAGCCTGACATTCATTAATTAAAATAAATGTTCCTATTGAAGTAATAGATTTTTTTAACTAGCAGTATATTGTAAGAAACAAAGATTGCATGTATAAATACTTGACATTTATGACTGTATAATCAATATCTGTAACAGAAGATTTTCACTTTTTACATGAAATTACTTAAATAAGCAAGTAAAATATTAATAAATCTGGATGAAATACTCACAGTGGAGCTTGCCGTAAATGTGGAGGCTAGTAAGCATGGCCAATAATGGCATATAATTTTCCTGTATCTTTTATTTTGGCTGTTTATCCACCATTATCATAGCTTGTATGTGCTGTGTGGGGGTTGGGTGTGAGCAGTACTTACACAAGCACGACTGACACTGCTAAGACTCTCCTCCTGCCTCTGACTTGTTGTTTCTGAGTAAAAAATGTGTTTTCTGAAGATGGTAAGAGGATCAGAGAGATGGTTTTCTTCTTAGATGATCAGTTTTATATTGCAATGTCTGGGCATAGTAACAGTTTTAATAAATATGTGAAAAACATATTTATATATAAGTAGCCTACTGTAGCTTTAACTGAGTGAAGATGCAATATAATTAAGAGAGATGAAGACCACCACAGGGTAACCAAGGGGAGTGGAATAGATCTCATAAAACACAACCTGACACAGCCCAGATGAACTGTTGCCATGATAACAAAATGGAAATGGCCCACTTTGTTGCTACAGTACCCAAGCAAGGAGTAAAAGGAAAGGAAAGGCTGAGGGACTGAAAGTGGGGAGAAAAGAGGAGAGGGGGGGGACATGCTAGAAAGACACATTTACTGAGGAGAACCCGACTTACACCAATTTATACCAGTTAGACGGTTAAATTTACTTCTCTATTTTGAGGAGGAAGAAGGCTGTTGATTTTACTCAATACTGAAAGAGTACCTGGCAAGACTTAAGAGGTATTTTTATATCTTTTTTTGTTCACACTGAGGCATTGAAAACACTGGGATAATAGATTTTAGCTACTTGAATGCTGAGACAATGGTTTTGTTTTTGTTAATTCCTAACTAATTCTGAATCAACTTACCGTCAGAAAAAAGATAATATTTATGTTAAATCATATCTCCATGAAAAAGGCCCCACTCATTAAGACATCTTTACGCTTGTTTTAGAGCACAGCAAATCACTACAACAGCCCAAGTGAGCGCCAGCTCCTAATGTAGTTAGACGTTGATTGTTTGGGACTACCTCTCAGGAGTTGCTCTCGCCCTGTTTCAACTGTTTCTGTTCTTTGATTGGTTAATGAGGTGCACTGAGTGATTGGCTCCACACCTACGCTGCCATTAAGGTTCGGTGACAGTTTTCACCACAGACACGTCAGCACACATGCAAGCTAATATCGCCCACAGCGTTGATAAATGCCCCGAGTTGAAATAGAGTAAACTACACGTCATTGCACATCTGTGCAAGTGATAACTACACAATAATTAACACCTAATGATGAGCAGATAAAGGCACTGGATTGGAAACAAGAGTAGGTATGTGAATGGTTTTCAGACAACGCAACAAAAACTAGGTCTGATTGTAGCACCAGAGGTGTCTCCATGGAAGCACAGAGCTGCATGGAGACAGAAAACAATAGAAGGAAGGAAAAGGACTGGTCTCCAATCATTAAATTATCTATGCTTGTCCAATGCCCTTTAGTAAATCTACTTGTGTTAACTGCATCAGTTAAAAAGGATTCATATTTTGCCATATTACAACTGCAATCCTCAGAAATTTTATTAGAGTTGTACCTAGTTTTCTGTTTTGACCAATTCAAATATGAAAAATGCGGTATGTATTTGTATTAAACCTCTTTGATAACCCTGATTAATATTCGGTAAAAACAACTCTCATCTATGTTTGTTGGCAATCAAACTCCTCCTGTTTGTAGTTTAGTCTGTGCATCTAAGGGCATAGTCACACCTGACACATTTAGTCCTCCCTAAACTGATCAGAGTTTTGAATTGTTTACAAATTATAGTTTGTTTGCAAAAAAGCACAGTGTGAAAGTAAACGGCACCAAACAAAGTAAATAAAGTCTGATTTTGGTCCGAACTAAACAAGCAGATCTAAGGACTGGTGTGAGCACACCATAACTATCATCCATCATTAACAAATCAAATAGTTTGACACACCGCCTAACTAACAGAGACATGTATAACAGAAAACTAATACTCCACATCTCTTTGAATCTCCCTATTAACCCCCCAAACTCCCACCCCACCCACACTGCAAGCCTGATTCAAAATTATTGTCTGACTTCATTGCACCAAATTTAATATGTACTGAAGTCACATTTAACTGGCCAGACAAACTACTGTATAAACCAGTTTCATTCAGTTATCCTCTCACTGCTCTCAGTAGTCACACTGTTTGCTTCATCTCTGCCAAAGCTTGGCATCAAGAAGCCAAAATGTGTAAAAGCCCATTTTTGACATCATAATCTCTTTAACTTCACACTTCCACCCATACAACTGCAAAATCCTCCAGTGTTTAGTCTCTCACCTATGCCTTCACATTTCCCTGCTTCTTTCCAGTCTTTATACTATTACTCCTTCGTCCTTTGCTTCCTCCAACTGCCTCTCTCACCACCGTCTCTTGACTTTCTTTCTTGTGTCCAGACACGGGACTCTCCTCGCAGCAATGGGTTCTCAACTCTCCAGATGGCACAGTCATTTTCCACAGAAACTCAACTTCAAAGACTGGGAAGGAGCAGGAGGAGGCAAGGGGGAAGGAGCCAAGCATCCGCCATGCTGACAAGTGATCTAACTCTGAGACACAGACATTCAATCTCTTTGAGTGACCTGACATAAAGTAGAGGATGTATACTTTTCATACATGCTGATATAATCCTAGCTGCTTTGGAACAATAATAATGATCAAAATGTCTCAGATTTTAAATTAGGTGTCCGAATGGGTAATGGTTTTTACTAGCAAAACTGTTATTTTTTATTTTTAAACAGTGCTAAATTGAGCAAGATGGAAAGACAACCTCTCTTTTATAGCTATACTATTATTTTATTTTTGCGAACAACATACATAAACATATTTATTAACCATAAAGCTAAAAACATTAGAATAAAGAAACACAGTAGAACATAAAATAGAATCTGAGTCAGTCACATTTGACATGACAGTCAAATTATCAAATTAAATTATGCTAAGAATATCCATCTATGCACCATAAGGACATGCAAATACAACAGAAAGTCCACAAGATTCATATTCAGTACATTTTACTGCAAACAATCACCAAAAATAAAACAAATCTATTTAAAAACATAAAAATTTAGGACTTTACCCAAAAACATGACTTCTTTAGATATTTAATGTAATATAGACTTTAAAAATTAATATAATATTTGTAATACCCTGTTACAATGTGTTGTTGGATAATTAAGCATGATTTTGCAAAATTATCAAATTAGAAAATCTAAAAGAAATCCAGCTCCCCTCGGACTGTTTTAGGAAGAAATAAGAGGACCCAGAAAAAGTATTCAATGGGATTCCATGGTGAAATCAAAGTTAAGCAGATGAAATAAAAATTGGCTATTAAACCATGTGGGGGGAAAAAAACTATTATCTTCAA
Source organism: Gambusia affinis (assembly GCF_019740435.1). NCBI lineage: Eukaryota > Metazoa > Chordata > Actinopteri > Cyprinodontiformes > Poeciliidae > Gambusia > Gambusia affinis. The sequence goes on along the minus strand of NC_057886.1, from coordinate 12,238,009 downwards.
CTTTCAGCAAAAAAAAAAAAAAATCTTTTTTGACACAATAACTGCATGAGTCACAAAAACAAGTTTGAATGAAAAACACACAAGACTGAAAATAGAAACTAAAAAGCACTTGTGGGTGCAGCATGAAGGAATAGTGGTGACGTCTAAATAATATTAGTTTGTAGTATATAACTCAGCATGTCCAGATGACAGGATGTGTCACTGATGCTGATTCTCCACAGCAGATCATCCCACAGCCAAAAAGTGACTGTATTCCAAGGTCCTGTACAATATGAATACATATTCCAGATAATAGAAAAACTGCAAGAGCTCTGTCCTCCACCCCCACAATTCCCTTTGTTAATAATTATAATAAAAAAAACATTCCTACAACTTAATTCTACTTAAACATTGATCTGGAACTCATAACTGAACAGTAGAAGTGATGTTAAGCTTTCAATGCACAGCAGGAAACCAGAGGCAGAATGTCTTCCTACAAAACTCTTAAATAATCTGCATAGGAGCCGAGTCTCGCACATTGTCACCCACTACAACATGGTCCCTAGAATCACTATAACAACCGATGCTGCTGAATCATAAGTATTTAACTTTACATTGTTCCATATAAGACTTTGTTGCAATATAAGTCAACTAGTTTCAGTAAGCATTAACATAGAGTCAGACATAAAGATTTGCAGGTGCATCTAAAAAGAAATAAATTTTACCAAAAGCAAAATGTATTTCACTAACTCAACTCAAAAAAGTGGAACAATATCATATACGGTACAAACCTAGAGATGCTCCCTGTTCAACAAGAGTTGCACCCAAAAATATTCATAGAAAGTTGAGAAGAAGGAAAAGCTGCAGTTGAAAATGGTACTTGAACAACAGAGATGAATGACGCCTTTAGAAGATTTTAAATCAAAACCAGTTTGAGAGAACCACCACACACACTCCCAAACCAGACACAATTGTTAGACGTGTCTTATTTGGGCTAACAAGAACTGGGTTGTCACTCAGTGATCCAAAACCCTCTTTTCAGATGTAAAGTAAAGTAAATTTTGGATTTCCTTTTGAAATTAATGTCCCAGACTTTGGAGGAAGAGCGGAGAGGTACATAATTCAAGCTGCTTGAGGTATTGTGTGAAATTTTCACAGTCAATGATAATTTGATGAGGGAAGCTGGTGTTGGTTCAAGTTTTATTTTTAAGACCAAAGTCCATGCATTGGCCTGCCACTTTGCATTGACATAGTAATTCATGCAAAAGAATCCCTAAACAAATATTGAGACCATATAATATCCAGTACATGTACGTACTTTTCAGTAGGCTGCCATTTATGTATCAAAAAAGGCAGGATTAACAGAAATTAACACAAGTTTAAGTTTTGAACTGAAATACTGCAATAAATTATTTTTGATGATATTTCAATTTAATGAGATACACAAAGAAACAAATTTCTCAACGGTGTATTCTAATACTCTATAACAACATTGTCTCTTGCCTCTAAATGGTTTTGCGAGTTTGCCAACAAATACAGAACTTGTTATGGCAGATTATAAAATATCAGGCACTTACTATGTGTTTTTCCTACAAATGATCTTTTATGCATGCAGTCTATAAGAACAAAAAAAACTTCAAAAGCTCAAGATACATCAGGGTTCAATGGAGTTACTTTTGCATGAACACTTCTTTAACACCAACCTTTGAAACATCAAGGAAGGCTTTGAATATATTGTCACAACATATTGTTGAACCATAAAAATTAAACAAGAAGATCTGTCTGGAAGAAAGAAATTGTGCAGTGGTAAAGCAATGACTTCTTGCTGCAATATGATTGTGCAATGCAATAGAAGACTGGTTGCTTTGTTGCAAATATAACTGGACAGATATCTGGGAACATGTGGCAAGTAAAGGATAAAATCTATCATCTATTGAGTGAAAAGCCTTTCTGCCAGTCAACGTATCAAATTATTGTATGCTTATGGCATCAGCATGAGGTCATGTGTAATGTTTACAGTTCTCACAATGAGTCAGAGGGTGGCGGTGCTCAGCTGCCACACCTCTGAACAATAAACACTAATTGCTCAATGACCTGCAGCTGGAAGTGGCCATTACCAGCAACAAATTGGGGAGCATAAATAAAATGTAGACAGAAAGTTGTAAGCTACAAGACAGTGAGTCCTCTCAAGTCCAATTCCAGTCTGCGTGTTGCCAGCACCTGTGAAGTCTTTAGTGCTGTTCTCAATCAGAAGTCATGGCTCTTGGACTCCTTTTGTGGTATATTTCTTTACCAATTATGTTCAGTGTTTGTATCAGTGACAATTTGCTTAGCTTACTGTTTTCCTGTTGCAGGGTTCCCTGGATTTCTTTGCTGTTGGACAGCAGTAGCCTTTATTGAAGGGCAAGGTAAGCCTTTACTCAACCTTGTTAAAACTTTTACATGTACAATGTATTACATTTTGTGTGTGTATGTGTATTTATATATATATATTTATTTATTTCAGGGACCATATACCGCTAAACTCATGACAAGATAAACCTTGTGGATGTAAATGACTTCTCAGACTCTCTGTCCTTGGATGAAGGGGAAGGAGAGCTGTTGAGTAACGAGCTGTCCAGAATTGTAAACGAAGAATACAAGAAATCTCCAGCAGCACAGACCTTGAAATTTTCAGTCAACCAAAATATGGTTGTGAGACCACATGCTACTGTGGAGAGAAGTGTTCATGGCACTTCTAGACAATGGGAGTCAAATGTCTTTGAGCCAATCGCATTTCCTCTGCAATCTGGCAGGTAGATCAAACTCAGCCCATCCTTGATTATTAAGCTGTCAACACATCTAGCTGTCCATGAAATCAGAAAGCCTGCCCCTCCCAGCCTTAGTGAGACTACAACTTCTGAGTCTTTGCAGCATCTGCCTCCTAGCAGAGAAGGAGTGGGTGAACCGGTAACTGGTTCTACTCACCAAGAGGCGGACTCTAATGATATAGGTCCTGGATTTCTACGTACTGCTTCTTCCTACCAGGGTTCAAATATGGTAGAGGTTTTACCTAGCTATATTCCCAGTCAAAGAAAACCATCTCAGCAATGTGAACCTGAAATTTCCAAACCTCAAAGTTTAGCTTGGAGTACACCAGAGTGGTTTGGCCATGGTAATTAAATTGATATTTCACTTAACTCAGCTCTCCCAAACTGGCTTGGCTTTCCTCATACTGATGCCTGGTTTCCAAAACCGTACGTCGCTCCAGCCCAACTTCACATACAACTATATGGCTCCTAGAGTTGGATCTCTCCCAAAAGCCCCTGAGCCACCCAGACCTCTGACACATCGTAAAAGCTTCATCATTCAGTCCAAGAATGGCTACCAGTGCCAAAAGCTTCTTGAATCCAAAACTACCTACACACCAGACTACAAGGTGGCAAAGGGGAAATATGGCAAGAGTATGAAGGTCTTGAGGGGAACGGTGCAGAAAGACTGCTCTTGCAAAATCTAAGTGCCAAGGTATGTCTTGTGTTCTAGTGTTGCTGTAACTGTACAGCATTTCACAAGTGAACTAATGTCTACTTTTTCTCTCCAGACTGGCCTGCCTTTGAGAAGTCTTCATTTGTAGGGGAAAAATAAAACTTTTAGCAAGTTCAGTCTCCTTTCATGAACCTATCAATGGCACAGAGGGACTATTTAAAAACCCACGAACAGGAAAATTTTGCAAAAATGCCCTACCTTGGCATTGGAATCCTTGTTTCCCAAATCCCCTGCAACGAGACAAAATAAGGTTGTGGAAGATGAACAACGCTTTAAGATGAACTCTTACACTGGCTAAACCAAAATGATAAGCTTTAAATTCACAGACGTCTGACTATGTAGTGACTCGTATTTAAAAAAAACAACTCACCATATGAAATCTGTGCAGTGGCTGCAGAACGTTGGTTGCTTGAAAAATCTCGCAGTAAACTTGTGGTTCTTCACTTCATGCACATTTTTCTGTCTCAAGGCTCCTTTACGGGCAAATCTGTTCCCAACCCCCGCCGAGTCATTGTAATGTAGAAGATGCTCAGCCATTGCGGGGGAGTGAATAAAGTTTAAAAAGCCACAACTTTACTAGTACCGACTGCTGTCGGTGATGCTCCTGACGTGTGGCGCTCTCCTCTGACTGCGCTTCAGCTGAGCGCTCCCTTTCATTCAAAGTGACGCTGGAGAGGAGCAGCCTGCGTTTACGTAGCTTGCGTGAGAATATTTCACGTTCACTCATGAAAACGCATGCACTTTACTTAAACTTGAAAGCCACATCAATGGAGCTTTTGCCTATTGTAATGGGAGGAAAGACTCAATGTAAAGTAGTGACATCCGGATGGGTACATTAATTAAGGTCTGCATAATACAAAAGCCTTTAATGTTTTTCAGCAAGTTGGTGTTAAAATGCACCACGTGTTCATAAATTCGGTTTATTCTTGCAGTGTACATTTTTGTTTTTCAGACTTTAACTCAGCTCAATTTGCCATTTTCCTGACGAAACTATACACTTTAAAATAACTAGAAATCAATTCGGAAGGACCTTTAGGAATTAAAATACGAGTAGCTCTTAAAGGCGTCGCCTCCCCATATCAGAACTGATTTAACCTACAGTTGTTGTGCGCCTTCGTGTGGACATGATACAAAACTACAGCTTCAAAATAAAGTGTACATTAATTGGATTCATTTAAAAAAAATAAAATGTACTTAAGTCAATTCAAGACGTAAGCAGAGTATGGGCATTGTTATGATACGGTGAGTTTACGTGTGGGATTGATAAGTATTTTTTGAATTAAATGCAACTAAAAAGCCTGAAGCTTTCTTTCACATCTTCTATGAATTATCATGTCATTCAACCATATTGGGTTTACATTTTTAAATCAAATTACTTGATTTTTTTTGTAAATTTCTCTTCCATCATTGTGACTGGTATTCATTTTTGTTGGCATTTGGTAACAAAAAATAAAATAAAAAATTGTAACTGAAATGGCTTGATGGAAGTGTCACCAATAACAGCGAGAGAAATTGGTAGAAACAGTAGGACATTTTTAAATGGTGTTAAACAATCACACTAACTGCTCTATGAGTGGTCTTTGTAGGAATCAAAGGGTATATTAAGCAGAGCAGCAGAGGTTATTCTGGAGTCTTTCTCTGCTTGCATTGTCTAGCATCTGAGAAGCAAGCGAAGCTGCTTTTCGGTCAAAAGCCATGGCTTCTAAACCTTTGTGGTATATTTTGTTGCTGTGGATATTTGAGTTCTTGTTTGTAATTGTGAACATAAGGGATCTTTAATGTGTGTTTGTTTGCCACAAAAGAATTTCTTTACTTTTCAACTTCTCAATTCCTCTGTTTGGTCAGCTACAACAGGTGTGTAGGTGGAAAGATTTCTATATTGCTTTGACATCACTACTTGTCTTTTTGCGGGAGGTCACTTTTGCCTCTATTCAAATTGAACAGTTTACCACCAGGCCTTAGAAGTCGTTGACTCATAGTGTCATTGGCTAGTGGATGACTGGAGCCTCATGAACAATGTAAACACTAGCAATTTATCAAAATATGAAGTAGATATCCTCGGTATGGAAAAATGCACAATTTACAAGTTATTGTATTTTAATTACTTTAATCTTCAACCAATCAAATTCCAGTTCTTATCACTGCACTTACTATAAAAAACTTGGACTTAAGCCCGGCCTCCTCTTTAGCAGGAACAAAATATGGCTGACACAAAAGACACATCCATAAGGTAGCAAACATTTCAACCACGCAGAATATTAATTTTCACACGCTAGAACTAAAAAAGTTTAAAAGGTTTCTGCCACTCTGCTTAAAGATATCCTGATTATCTCAATAAATAAACTTATTGAGATACAATATGATAGTTTCTCATTATATTGAGATAACCATCTCATGATGATTTATTTTTTTTATCAGAGTGTTGGAAACGGGGTTCCATATCTTATGTACTAAACATGGTCTGCTAACTTTAAATCTGAACTAACAAAAGCTAAAGGAAAAATTAGTCAGACATTACACTGCTGCAAAACGGGGACCTCTGTTGGAAAGAGGGAGAAATTGTCTCCGCGGAAACGGATGTGTCGTAAAGTGAGGTTGGGAGTTTGAAGCCGTTTGAGCGGCGAAAATTGCATTCAAGTTAATCTCCCTTTAAAGTAAGAGGTTATGTTTTCGTACACGTTGTAGTACGTTTCAAAACCTAAATGGGTTACCATAGAAAGCGAGAGGCTAATCGTTACAATAAGGAGCGAAGACTAGCAAGGGTGCTAGGCTTTTGCTCGGCTAACATTAAAGCTAATACCTCTAAACAGATCATAGTTGCGCATACTGTAGTGAGTTGTCATGGCAACACAATACGTTCCCATGTCTCACACGCAGACCGTTTGCTTTGGAGATAAGTAAATTGCCACACCCGAGCTTCAGGTGGATGTTTATCGTGGAGACAGGTTTTCAACAGGGATGTGAATCTGTCTTAACGTTCTTTAATTTCGTATTCTGGTCACTCAAAATAATCCTTTCAGGTCACTATGAGCAAACAAGAAGAGTTGTGGGAGAAGCTAGACTCCGAGTTTGACCACATTCTGCTAGACATGAAACCGTATGTTCTCAAGCATCCCAGCAAAACAGGTGAGATTTCATCACAGCAGCACGAATTGAGATGCAACAGAAGAAAGCACATCATAGTGCACTCACAGTGTCTGGTAAAAATATTTATACACATTTTGTCACATAACGGCTACAAGGGGATCTTTTTTTTTTTATCAGAGAAGCTCTCTACAGGATTAGGGTAACTCTGGAAGAGTTGTGGAGATCTACACAGACCCATAGATGGCAGAATCAGTTGACAGGACTACTGTTAGTCACAGACTCTTTCCAAATCCAAATATTTAGATCACATTCATGTCTGACTTGAAAATTAATAACTGTTAAACTTGAAAACACAGACATAACATGACCTACAAGTAGACTGTGAAGCGATGTAGCATTTATATGTTATAAAATGTTTACGTTTTTGTTACTGGGATATGTAAGAGGAAGTGCACTCCAGATGCAAATAACTGGGATCTCGACCTTTTCTGTTATACTTTTTTAGCATATAGTTCGAAAGCAGTTACAGATTTTAAATGTCCTTTTTCTCATTTCATGACAGAGCGTCAGTATTGTGCCATATGGATTAAGAAGCTGTGTGACCTGACAACATGTGGTTTGGGTGTGATGGATCGAAAGAACCGCAACATGTATGCCCATTTGCTGCTTTCTATGCTCAAAAGGGGCATCCTGGAGGGCCCGTTTACTGCCAAACCAGAACCTGGAAAGCTCAAGACACTTCCTACCTACATGGTATGAAACATGGTCTGCTCTTGACTTGTTTTTTTTTTTTTTTTTGTGATTTAAAATGTTTTAACCATCGAAATTGATTGCATCCGCACATTTCCAGTTAATCTAGTACTCTGCTGTCTAATCTAAATTTTTAGTCCATTTATTTTGATGAACCTCTGAATGGTCGATCGGCTGAGCAGAGCAACAGAGGTCTTCCTGACTGGGTCACAGGAGAGCTGAGTGGTTGCGCTGATGAAAGTTTGGCCATGGATCTTCTGAAGGACCGATCCAGTTCTACACCAATTACTGCTCATCACAGGTGGGTCACAACTATAATTACGTATATTTGTAGTTTTTTGTGTACAGACCTCTTGTCTTGATAAAAATACTATTAAAACAAAATGTAAATAAATCTGCTTGCAGAATATCCATGGAGGTGCTCCATGATGAGTTTACAATTTAAAGTTAAATACCAAAGCAAATATTATGGCATTCCGCAGCAGAGTCTGACTTTTCTCAGCTTCTTTCAAACTGTGACGTGCAAAGAGTCTTAATTTGGTTTTGAATAAATGTCTTGGTTCTGACATTTTCACTCTGTTAAATTGTGATAATCAAATCAGAAGCAATCATGGGAATCATCGTGTTGCCTGAGAACAAAAGTGTCAGGTGTGAAACCATCCCTTTATATGTCAGTTAGAAGCTAACTGCTCTTTACATGAGCCACACTGCCAGTCTGTTGGCCTGCATGTTGTTGTTTGTCCTCTCCGGTTATTTATTTATTTACTCAAGCATTGCCTTGTATCAAATACAATTTCAAATACAATTGTAGCTGGGGATCTATTGGTTTTACAACAGAAAATAAAAATAACATATTATTTGCTGGGGAAATGTTCTTAAGGAGCTCCATATTAGTTCAGTTTTGTCTCATGGGTGTGACATAACAATGTACAGTAATGTATTTTTTGTGACATCCTTTCTTTGTACATATACATGATTGGAAAGCTAACATTGTTGAGTTTCGAATGATGTATTGGAATGTAGAATCAATAAACGCTTTTATCAAACCACTTGGAAAATCTAAAATAATGGTTAACTCACCATGTGAAGCCTTATATTATTGACAGAATGAAGCCATTTAAAACAAACAAAACATCCACAAAACTCCAATTAATACAATCCAGTAAAATAGTGCAAAAGATTTACTCCCAGAATCCAACATAATCTGTTGATGAAAACCTTCAAATGCAAATAACATGCAAAATTTCTGTGGATAACATTTGGAAACCAAGAACTAATATCTATTAATAATACAGTTAGACTTATTGGCCTATGTTACCTATTCTGTAGAGAAATGATGCTCCTCTGGGACAGTCTGACAAAAGTGAGGCTGCCATTTTGTGCCTTCTCTCTTCTGGGCAACGCCAACAGGCAAGGCGGGTGAAGTATCTCGCCAAGGACACAAAGGACGAGGTCCAAAGAGTCACTTAAGGCTCCGGAGTCGCAGGTTCCAGACCCTTTTTCTGGACTTATCTCCTACGATTAGTTTACTTGCAAGATCCTGTTTAACAAAATTTATACCACTCAATAAAATAACCATAAGAATAAGACACAAATCATTACCTGCTTCAGTGGTGGGAAAGAGCTGATGTGAACACCACTTTACCCTCTTTTGATCCTGGAAGTGTAAGCTTCTTAAGAAGCTGGCCACAATAATAGAAGTCAAAGTTTTGAAATTGTAATTTATGTTTACTTTGCAAATCAATTTGAAAATATTTATGCACAACATATGTTAAGTCATCTTTAGTATTTATTTTGTATTTTAATTTTAAGACATATCTTCGCCCTGCCATGAAAAGTATTAGGTTAATGTTTAAAAGGATGATGAAGGGAGACCTGCTTTATTTGTCTGTTAGGGAGACACCCACAGGAGAAATTTGTGTTAATGGATAAGGCATCTGTCGGAACTTTCCACTCAAAACTTCTCCTACCAGTCTGAAGTCATTGAACTGCGCTGTGAAGCTACAGACACAAATAGCTTTTCTGACTGATTGCCTGTCGTCTTTGCTCAGGAGCACTATCTAAAAAGCTCAAGACATTGCCAAGTGCTTGCATCAGGCCGCTTGAGCTGTCCATTCTGAATTTTCAAAGAAAAACACTTCAAAACAGCATGAGAGAATAAGGAACTTCACATATAATCTACCCATCGTTCTGTTGCTTTTCTCCGCTAGCTGAACACGAGCTAGAACCCCACAGTGCGGAAAAGGCAAATAATAAAGCTTAATACATAATTAGGATGTTTAATATTTAGTATCTTTCCTGAAATTTATCTTATAACATCTAAAATATTCCAAAAAATATATGGGTTCTATGCCAAAACTTAAGTACCATAATTCAATTGAATTTGCTTGTCTCTTTGATTACTGTCTAAAACTAAATGTGTTGGATGTGAAGGCAGCTTACTTTACTTGTCATCAGTCATCCTAACATGCTCGGGGATATTTCCTCTGACTGCAGGCAGTCCAGGGGCTCCACTAAGCGATGTTAGCAATGGCTCTTGGTTTTTCAAATTTAATTAGGAAGGAGAGGCAAATCGGAGCCCAGTGGCTTCGTATACTCATTAGCATCATAAAAAGAGAGCACTGTAGTAGGCAGAGATTATTATACACCAGGGCGCTGCATAAGAGGGAGTACAAGCCCACCGCTGCCGTATTTAATCCAAAGTTTTCTGTTGAGGCTGTGGAATTATGTCGTTATGATTAGGCGCAGCAGCACTTAGTGCTGTCACCTCTTAGGAAGATGGATATAGACAATAAAAGGCCTGATGGGGCCTCACTGTGTGGCATTTAAACATTTTTTCTCACAGTCTAAAGACATGTTAGAGTTAACTTACCAAGTTCTAACAGCCCTGTGATTGAACCATTTTACTGCTTGTTGTCCATCATTCCTGGATTTGCATAAGCCTTTAGCAGGTTGCAAAGATGATTTTCCTCACGTATTGAAAATGCAAAATTTCTCTTCTTGATTTTTGGACATAACCCTTACTCCTAAGCCTGAGGGATGAGATATGGATCAGAACTGAAAGAACCAGATTCCAGATGAACCAGATTCCAGTGGCTAAAACAAGTTTCCTTGTGGAATGGCTTGACTTTAGTGAGAGACAGAAATTAATCTTTAATAGGCTTTTACATAAATGTTCAAATCCTCCTTGCTTTATTTTATATTACTTTGCTTGCATTGTCTTATTTTCTTAAGCTTTCATCTACCGGTAAATGTTTTTATAACTAGAATGTAATGATACACTGAGAAATGGGCGGTAAGCAGAATCAGTTTTTTTTTCAAATGAGTGGAGGCATCATACTTAACCCTGTAAGATTGCACTGACAACCAGAGTTCCTACACATTTTAATGTTGAAATTCCACAATTTTCAAGACTAATTTTCAAACTTTTCTTAACATATTTTACATTTAAAAAGAAAAAAATAACTAGACTTGAACAGCTTGAATATTTAGTGAGTTCATAAAATGTATAGCCTCTAAAAATTATGACACAGCTCGATTCAGAAACATTTTGGGGGTTTATGTGGGCCTGTGTTTATTTTGTTTTGGCAAGTGGACTAAAATAGATTGGTGCTATTTCAAAATCCATGGTGAGACATTGAGATTCTTCTTCCTGTTTTTCTGTTTGCTGAGTCCCACAGTGTTGAGATAAGACGATGAAAGACTCTCAGATCACAGACAAACATCCAGATAAAGAAAATTAACAGCACCAGTAGCCCTTTTATGTTTTCGTCCTATTTAAATATGATTGATCTCAATGGACTGGTATGACAGTGTGTCCTTATGATGTGGCAATGTTTGATCTCTCTAGCTGTCAGTTGTGAGACAGACCTACTTTTCAGCTTGATTAATTTTAAGCGTCTTTTAAAGTTAAACTTTTAGGAGGTTTTCAGGTGTTACTCCATGGTGCTCAGAATTAGGTCTGCTGTAATGTGTGAATTTTGTGTAATCCATAGGGATTACTTTATTAAAGCTATTCTAAATATAACCACAAGATGGTGGTATTTCATTGTGCATAGCACGCTTTCATTCAGAGGAATCTGGAAGAAAAGTTCTCAGGTTGAGAAGATTTTATTCACTCTAACTTCTCGTGCTTGTTGTGATCAGTCTAATATAAACTGTGTCTTGATTTGACAAAAATGTAATATTCCATTCCATCTAGAATGGAAAGTTACTTCATATTTGCTGTGGTCTCTGTTTTAGAGCTTCCATGCACATTTCATTTTCTTGTTTTTCTTTTTTCCCTCTTTGACGTCTGTCTTCCATCTGTGTGCTTTCCATCCACATACGAAAACTCTTAGGCAGCCCTTCATTCTCCTCAGCTTTATTTTCTCTACACAACTTTGACAGTTACATTTTATTTGCAGTTAGTTTTTTTTAAATTTTGGTATAATAGTCTCTCATTGCTCTCTTTCAGTCCTTCCTCTGATCTTTCCCGGTGTTAGTTTGTAGTGGAGGGTGTGCAGGGTCATTGGGATGTTTGTATCCCAAGGTCAGACTTTTCCTGGGGGTGCTTGAGGCCGAGCCCTGGGCCCGCTGGCGCTGCACCTGGAGGTCAGGCTGGGGCTTGGATGTCAGGTTGCTTTAATCAACCGAACTGCAGCTTCTCAGGGTTTAGATGCTCTTGTGTGTGTGTGCGTGTGTGTAGGTGTGTGTGTTGCTCTGGCCTGACTTGCCACTGCTGCTTTGATCTGTGGGCCTCAGACTCCAGACACATCTGATTCAATTATCCTCATCCACCTGTTGACTTAGAGGCCTAAAATTGTGAAGCTTGGCCCCCCATCCAAATTTCATAGCTTCATGTGTGTGAGTGTGAACGTGTGCACATGCAGAGAGATAAACAGACTGTTTGAGCACACAGTACCTTTCCTGTTTTATTTAATATTCCTAATTGAATCAAATTGGTTTTGTGCCCTAAAGTTTTCATACACATAATTCTCAAATAATAAATCATGATATGTCCTGCCAGCCACTTTGAACACTTGCCAGATGTGAAATGTAACAGCTAGAGAGGGAAGTTGGCAAATGTGATGTTTAGTTTTCAACAATTACATTGTTGATTTATTTATTTTTCTCCGCAAACCTTATTCATTTGAACTCATGTTCTTTCAAAGTTGGGAATAAGGCGTCACGGTCCAGTTTGAGTCCTTCATATTAAAATAATTAGGCCAAATGTCAGACAGCAGAGATCAGAGGGAAGATATGTGGTTCATATGACAGCAGGGGCTCAAACAAGTTTTTATTTAGGTTATTAATTTTAAAAATATCTATTCAAAGCCATTAAACTCAATATAAAATAAATGGCGTTGATCATTCATGACTACATAACTAACCCAAAGACGTGAGGCGGTGCTAGAGAATTTACACAATGGCATTTCAAGTATTGCAGCAATGAACAGTAACTTTGCTTGATCTCATTGTGCGCTATTCAAATACTTTTCCCACTTTAGCCTCATACATGCTTGAAACTAAAAGTGAAATGGACTTCTTTTCTGACGATCAGACTACTGGGAGAACAAGTAGAGCATTTAAACCTTGTTCTCAGTTGCTCAGTTTTCCATTCGTGAATAAACTTCACTGTAATGGACTTTACTTTTTTATAAAAATGACCATAAACCTCTTTCCAGATTAGTGGTCACCAAGAGTTGCTTTTCCAAGGTCATTGGTGACATTTTCTCCCTGGTTTTCTGTTATCACAGTGAGGGTGTACTGAGTTTGTCAACCACTGCTTCTCCATTTCGACTTTATTTTTATGAAGTGAAAAAGGAACGTTCGGAATCTATTTTTAATGCTTGGTAAATCTGGAGAACACTGAAACATTTTTATCATTTTTATCATTTTATCATTTTTATCAAAATTTCTAAATTGTGAAAATGTGAAATCATTAAAAATTCAGAAATCTTTACTTCCTGAATTTTTAGTAAGTTCATATTTTGATGTATTTTTCAGAAAATGTACATTTTCCCAAAATTTAAGCAAAACTGGCAATTTTAAACAATCATTTCATAGAGTTTGATGTTTTACACCTACAAACCCACAGACATTTGTTTCTCGAGGTGTCATCTGTATCTGGGACATGTAAAGAAATAGATTACAAAGTACCAAGCTGTTCATCCACAATTACATATCAGAGTATCTTTCACTTGCATCTTTTTAATATTATGACAGCTGCATATATATTTAATAGTCGTTTAATGGCTCATTTGCCAAAACGAACAATAAAAACACATTTGCTTTGTAGATAATTATTTATATTATAACACGTTAAGGAGAACCTAATGTACCAAGATAAAAGCAGATGCTATTTTAGAGACGCGTTTTCTAAATATGCATGACTTTAGCTTTTTATGAGTTCCTTTGACAAGTTGTAGCACAACAGATAATTAGGTCACATCATGCAGCACTGCTAGAAGCCTTTAATGTAATTATTACGCTAACATCACTGTCCATGTATTTACATTACCATTCAAAAATATACTATGTGAAACTTTCCACATTTTGTCACATTACAACTAGAAACCTTTATGTAGTTTTCTGTGATTTTATAAGAAATCCAATAGAGGTATTTTGTAGTTGAGAAGTGTAAGGAAAGGGATGCATAGTTTTCAAAATTCATATAAATGAAAATATAACAAGTGTGGTGCATGTTTGTATGTAGCTCCTTGCAGTTGGGCCTGGAAAGTCTTTTTGTACTAGACGTTTACATCTACAGATTGAAGTTTTCATTATCTCTACAACATTACCCCTGGTATGTCTAATGTGTTCCTTGGTCAACATGACAGTATTTATTCTCTAATTTTCTTTATCATTCCTTTGAAATACTTCATATTTATTCTAAGATATGTAGGCAACAGGAAGGCACAAGTTACTTAGAGGTGTCAGAATGAAGGGGTAGTACATCTGCATGCTAAATAAATTAAAAAGGTTTCAGGAGTAGAAATACTTTTGCAAGGCACTATTACTAGCTCTTAATTTGCTTAGAGTATGTCTAGTAGTACATTATTAGATCACAACATCTAATAGTGAACACACTAGCACAGATGGAGGATGAATTAAAGCGTTATTATATTAATCAATATTAGCTCCTCTAAGATGTAAGTGTTGTTTTGTATAATCCTCACAGTAAGTGCCCTCACAGGTCAACTCTTTTTTCTGATAATGAGATTCAATGGTCCTTGTACTAAAATATGCACATATACAAGGAAGGAAAAGCCAATTATCTTGTTAAAGAGTTCTAATCAATCCCTCTCTGACCCACAAAAAGTGAAGCCATGTCTTTATAAGATGACAGAATATCTTTATTTAATTTTCTTTTATTGTGGCTCCACATCCGCATTCATTCTCTCAGTTATTGTTAGTGGGCTAATAACGTCTCATGTGCTTGCATCTAATGAGATTTGTTAGCATAGTTATGCCCCTGATGGTTTGGGTCTGTGTAATATAAGGGAGAACTGTTAAAACAAGTCTGTGCGTGGGTGTGTGTGTGTCAGCATAGATTTTCTGTAAAGCTGCTTACTTTTCTTTTTTTTTTACACGACAGACATGATGAGAGACAGTCACAGACATGATGAGAGACAGTCACAGACATGATGAGAGACAGTCATTGACGTGTCTGATTGTAAGGGGATGGTTTAAGTCTTAGCCATGCTCGCCATGTGTTGTGCATGGAAACTGAGTGAAGAATGGTGTGGACATTTATTGTTCAGATGGGATGGATTGCAGACCACAAACCATGCAACCAGTGCCAGATGTTGATGTGCGCATATGTCAAAGGAGGCTGCCGATGCAAGCACATTCATATACAAAGGGGAACAGACCACAGGACTATACACTCACAGACTGTAGGTTATTTTCTTTTCACATGCATTCCTCTAATGTTTCTCTTTCAGGAGGAGACTGTATGAGGAAAGGGTTCTTCCTGAACCCATGTCCTCCAGTTCACTCAAGCTGAGTCCAAGACGAGACTCAAGAATGGTTAGTTTATAATCACTTTCCCAAGCTGCAAATTATCATCCAAAAAATGTTATTTGATGTGTACCTTGCTGTAAAATTGCTTTGAATAGAATACAATAGTACAGGGGCGCCCAAAGTTGGTCAGCATCCTGCATGTTTTAGTTCTCTCCCTGATTTAATGCACCTGGATCAAATGATGGCTCATTAGAAGGCCTAAGAAGAACACTGACATGAGGCCTTTTTCTGAATGTTAAATTTCAGTACTCTCTGAGTGCCCCCTAATGAGAATAGTATATTAGAACTTTTTTTTTTTAATCAACACAATTACCAGGGAGTAAACTAACTTAACTTGAGTAAACTAGCCTATGAAAACCATTATTGTTGTTGATTAGTTCGGTGTTGCTCTGATGTCTTTGCATGTGTTCTGTATTGTTCTTAAAATGAGCTGTTAACAAATGCATGACCAAGTCAGTGATGTGATTGTCTAATATCTGCAGCAGGAAATAGTTTAGGAACTTCTTTAATGTGTGTTTTAAATTTTTGTGCCCTACGCAGATTAGGTCACTTTGGTTTAAATAGCCAGTGAACTGCATTCCCAGCATTCCTATATGTTGAAATGTAACATTTATCCTGTTTGTCCGAGGTCGAGGCTTGGAAGCCGTATTGCCATTCTAATCAAAAGAGGCACATAATCCTTAGCTATTCCATTCATCTGTTTCTTTGTGCCAGCACTGTCCCGCAGAGGTCCTCCCAAGGTCCACACTCCATCAGATCCTAATCACATTCAACAACATCCCTCAGTTTCCTATTGCTCCTTCAGTTTTATAAGATATTTCCCGTCTTTCTACTTCTTCTGCCCAAGCTTGACTTGGGTAAACCGATCTTGTATCAACAAAAGCCCTGGAACCATTTGAATTATAGTGCATAACAGAGAGCCGGAATCCAGCTGTAACAAAAGCCGGAAAAAAATCTTCAATGTAAGACAGTTTAGCTCTTGGAATGTATTGTTGAACAGATATTATGTAGAGCTGCTGCACATCTGGAGAAGTGGATGTTAGAATGAATAGATTGAGCAGAAAAGATTGAGGTTAACTAAGACAAATACAGTGTTGTTGCTATTTAAGGAAAGCACAAGGCTCTACCTTCAAGCTTTAAACTTTAATAAAAAAATAAAAAAAACATTTGTTTTTTGAGGCGTTATATCAAGTCAGCAGGCTGTGACAACCTCCATCAGTGCTTTTTGCTTCTTCAGGCTAAAATGCCAATCAAAGTGGTTTCAATAACATAAGTCCCTACTATTTACTTCTGTCATGATCCTCCCGTCATTTACCCGGTCTCTTTCTTCTCAGGTGGATGGGATGCTAAAAGCAAATGTGTCTGCTGGCGACAGTGAGTTGGAGACTCGCCTTAACAGCTGGAACCTGGGGGTGAGTCCTTGGGCATGCCGTCAGCATTTTGATTATTAGGGCTCACTGCAGGGACAGAGGTTCGGAAAAACTCAAAAGATGTACAAGACTCAACCAATACATTTAGTTTTATTCTCCTGCAGTTAGTGCTAATGGTGGCAGCATCTGAAAGTCAGTAAAGATGTCTGGTTTTGTTAAGAATCAAAAAAGATTTTTGTCCTTTATTTTCATCAGAATCACTTTTTGTTCATTATGGGTACTAGTCATAAATAATTGATGTTGATGCCAGTTTCAGATCTGGGGGTTTAATTCACATTAAATTCCAGATCCTATCAATTAACAGATTAATTAAAACAGTTCTTTTCCCCATGAAAATTTATTTCATTTTTTTAAGGGACAGATCTTGGACTAGTCTAATCTAATAAAACTAATCTAATGAACTGAGCTTATGAACAAGTTCACATCTGATGTCAGGTTAAAAAAAAATCTTGTTGGAATTCTCTTCGATGAAGAAGGATTTTCTGCGTCAAGATTATTTTATTTATTACAAAGCGAGGTATGTCATAAGTTTTCTTTGTGTAGTTTGTTATAGGAGCTGATGAAACCCACTGCTGATGGGGCATTCCAATGTGTGAATATAAACTTTTTACCCAGCCCTGTATCCTCAATAAAATCTCAACTGACTGCTGCAGGCTTAATATCACAAGGTGTTTTATGGAGGTGGTGCACCTACAGTTAACATCTTTATCAGTCTGCTGACATTGAGCTCTGTAAATAACATATTTTGGTTACACTCTTTTAGTTTTCTTATTTTTTTCAAAATAACTGTACAAAAACGTGACTTGGGTTAATTTCAGCTGAAGTAATGTTTGCAACGAAGGAACTGACTGTAACTGTGAAGCATTCAGCAGACCTGTTGATGTCCTGATAGTTGCTTAGCTGACAACCTTTAGTTTTTCTTTTGCTTTTGTTTCTCCTCATCCAGTTTTTTTTTTTATTATCCTCGTCCAGACTCATCAAAATTTAGTGTATATGTGTTTTTTATTGACATTTGTTTTTGGTCAATAAAATACACGAGGCAGTACATTTAGTATAAAGTATATCTTGCCAGATCACTTTCATAATAAGTGGAGGCCTGTAATTGCTATTGACTGAGTGCTTTCAGCAGTACGTTATCAGCCTGCAGAGCACTGACTGACTGAAGCACTCTTAACCGCAGTAGTGCAGTGATATTGAGTTAGCCGTGCTGCCTGGACGCTTTTGAGTAAATAATGAAAAGAGCCTTTTACTTGAGTCCTCTTGAAGTCTCCTCCTTTTGGCATTTCACTGCTATTGTAGGTTGTGAGGGTTGTGTAAACTGTGCAATGGAAGATGTGTGCACCTGTTTTATCTCCGCCGTCTGCAGAGCTCTAGGTCAGGGCTTGATAAGCAATCTGCCCTCATATGTTTTATTTTTCCTTCTCCTCACCTGCATGACTCCAACTCCCTTTTTCTCTCATTTTATGCCTTCCTGTTGCCTCAAACTTTCTCCTACATAGCCTACACACAGATATTTTTGCAGAACCCCCACAGCTCTACTTTTGGTAGTCCTTCTCGGTTTCTGTCTGATCTCTTCTTGTTTGTCTGTCCGTGCATCTCGGACTCTAAAGCCCCCCTCTCCACTCCCCCATCCAGTCCTGAGGTAATCTCAGGGATCTGTCTGCAGACGTGAAGCCGCTCACTGCACCGCTCTCTACTGTGTTGAAACACTGATAAGAAGCATTGCTTGGCAACGCTCCCCCAAGCCTGCATCTTTCAAATCAACAGATGTTCCTTCGCACACAAACACACGCACAAACCCTGCTCAAGTTTTATGGATGCACGGCTTCAAAGTGCTCATCTCCTACGAAATTTCAGCAGAGCCAAGCATTGCTCTATCTGGAACATCTTTCACTTTCATTTAGATGTTCTGAATTCTGAAGCAGGCTATATTGGTTTGCCATTCATTTCTACTTTAATGGAATATAGTCAGTTAGTGTATCATGGAAACCATATGCAAGAGTTGTAGAAGACTGTGACATTACATACAACAAAACATCAAACTCTTAATGCGTGACATGTAAGCCACTCAAAATGGAAATAGTGATAGTCTCCAACTTTAACATAGCAAAAAGTTTGTGTTGATTTATCAAGTTAGAATGAGGTCAAAGGGAATTTGACCTCACAACTGGAGGCAGTTGTGACAAAAGTTTGTTTTTGTTACAACTGTTTACACGCTTGTTTACATGCAGTTTCCCATTTCTGTTCATGCCGACTTGGAAAAGAGGAAACTCCTAATTTTTTTTTAATGTCAGCATTACCCAGAAGTTTTATTTTTATAAAACGTCTGGTTTATAAAATTTAGTTTAGTGTGAAATTAGTTTGATATCAGCAGATGTGCTTCCATGTTGAGTCCTTGTGATTATTCCCTGTCTGTTTCCTTATAAACATTCAGAGGCATACATATACAAGAAGTCCAAGTTTAGGGTGACACTGTGCCAAGACAACACCACAGGATTTAGTCTGCATGTCCTCTTTGCCCTGTGGCCCCTGCTCAATCAAACCTGATGACTGGCTGTTTGTGGGTATAAAAAGAAACCCCATTTTAGGTTTCATGCTACGCATCAGTTTGTAAAAATATATTTTTTTCTTCCTTCATCATGCCTAATCCAGCTGCATTTGACTGTTTACAGCTCACACAGTGGAGCTGTTTGCAGATCTTGTGCATGTACGGCAATAATAATTTTAACCAAATGGTTCCGGTTTAAGGGTAACAGCATGTCACAAAATTTCTTGCTCGTTTTAACCTGAGTAGATGTCAGTAAGGCAGAGCTGCTTTCCTCTTATTGTGAATTTCTCACCCTGAAGCAACAGATTGTGACTTTATCCTGGCACTATAGCTGCAGCTTTTTAAACTCCCAAGTCCCTAAATTCTCTCAGGTCATGTTCCCTCATCTCCCATTCATTCAGGATTAGCTTTGTGTGGGTAGCGCCATCTTAAAGCATTGATTCCCCTTTTTTACAACATTGAATTGAATACCATTATTTTCTCCTGCTCCCACTCTGTCTTTTTGTTTTGGAGATTAGCCTTGGAAGTCATTGCCGTCATTTTGAGATTTAGGTCCTTACTTTGAAAGGCCGTGATGTCCATGTTAGATGTGAGCCCCCACAGATGGCCCTAAAGCATCAGAGAGAAGCACTGTATGATGATATTTTTGCAGCTTGTGTCACAGTTAGCGAGCCTTATTGATGTAAAGCCACTAATGTCACATGGACTGTGACCCGCTTACTTTCAGGTGGTTAACCTGCTTACACTTTTCAGTCCTCTCTGCTTCATACTGTAAGCAAAGAGCATGCCGAGTCAGTGTTTGGCAGGGATGTATACACATTGGCCTCCATGTGATGGTAAACAGAGTGGGAATAGCTTACAGATTAGCGGTCTTCAGTGTTGACAAAAAGGACAGCAGAAGGGGAGCTGAGAGCGGAAACAGAGCCGGCCACACACACAAAGCCTTGAAGTTGCGCGACGGTTCTGTCTCTCTAAACAGACAGGAGTTGACGGAAGAGACTTCAGCCACAAAACTGGGCTTTGATGTGCTTTCCACATTGTTTATGGCAAACTCACTGCCAGGGATAGATTCTGGTTGTTTTAGGGCTTTGTTAGGAGAGGCTTAGGAGAAAGAGAAGTCTGAATGTTTTTCTGTTTGCTTTTTCAGATTGAAAACCCCAGGTATTTGAGAGAGAAGCCCAGCCCCTTGTCACCAGTAAGTTGTCAAGGGTCCTTTGTTGTTTATTTGTTGCTTGGGGAAAATAAAATGTTGTCTTTTAGCTCTTCTATCTTTTAATCACCTCAGTGTTCTCCCTTTTGTCTCTGTAGATTTTAAAGTCAACCATTGAGACGAATAGCACCTTTGCCAGTGACCATGGTCTACAAAGCAAAGAGGTACGCAGCTGAATATAGTTAAACCTGAAAAATGCCCAACCCAACCTTTTTTTGTTTTGTCCCATTATGACCTCAAACCTCACTGCTTTGATTTTGTTACGTAAGTTAAAAAAATAAATATTGCTTTCAAAATGTTTTATGAACTTACCTCTAAATAGTGTGATATGCATTTATATTCAGCTCCCTTTACTCTGGCACCCCTAATTAAATTCCAATTACCTTCAGAAGTCACCTGATTAATAAATGGAGTTCACCTGTGTCTAAATTAATCTCTGAATAAATCCAGTTTTTCTATGCGGACCTCAGAGGTTTGTTAAAGAACATTAGTGAACAAACAGCACCATGAAGATGAAGGAACATAGCAGATTAGTCAATAAGAAAGCTGTGGAGAAGTTTACAGCAGAGTTAGAATATAAAAATATAGCCCAAGGTTTAGACATCTCACAGAAAACTGCAAACCAACTAAGAATTAGCTCTCCTTCTAAAAATCTACTTTTATAATCTGTTCTTTATGAAAGAGTGGCAAAGAGAAGGTCACTGTTGCCCAACTAAATTCTATTTGGCAAAAGTAAATATGTGGAGGTTGTGCTCTGTTGAGATGAAGCCAAACATTAACTTTCTTTCTTTTTTCTGGCCATCTGGATAAAACCGAGCTTTGTGTTAAACTGGAACACATTTCTCTGAACAGAATATCCCTGTAAAATGGGGTGCCTGCATCATGCTACATAGAGAAACTTTTTTGAAATAGGAGCAAGGAATCTGCTCAAAGTTATTGAGAAGATGGATAGATTTATATATAGTGAAATGAAAAGAAAAGCCTTAGGTGTGTCATATAAGTATTAACGTACATCATGGTGGCATCATCATGTTGCGGAATACTTTTCCTCAGCAGGGATGAATATCCTGAAAGAAGACCTGTTAAGGTTTGCAAAAGACTTGAGACTGAGGTGCGGAGGTCCACTTTCCAGAAGGTCAACAACCCCAAACATAGATGTATTCATGTATAAAAGGCATTGGGTCACACTGAAAATCAAATGAGAATATGAGGCAAGAGTTCTCAGATTGTCTTCAGCCAATCTGACTGTTTTTGTCCAATTTTCCAAAGAAGAATAGGCAAAACATTTCCCTTTTTAGATGTGCAAATCTGGTAGAGCCATACCCTGAAACACTTTTGGCTGAAAGTGCTGCAGAGTTCTACAAAGTGTTGACCGAAGGGTGAATACAAATACATTAAACACGGTTTTCCTTTTAATTCACAATTTTGCCTCTCTTACAAAGTACACTTAGCATTTTTTTTAATATGTCTGTCATCCATTTGTGACATTTGTTGAAAGTTGGTGAGTTGTTTTTTCTTTAATGTATGTTGCTTAATATTTTTTTTAAGTTTGTGACTTCCTGCTCTTTTAGTTTTTACTTGTTTTTATTGTGTTGTCTTTGATTGATATCTTACAAGTGAGGGTTACTGTACTTATTAGGAAGGCCTAAAGAGGGACTTGTATTCAATTTAGTTGAAGCATGCTTTATATTTATATGATTATATGAAAAGAATAACACATCGACAAGTCAAACCCAACCCTACCATAAACGCAGCGTTAAATATAAAACTGAGCATGACTTGTATGCAACCATTATGGTTTTTAGAGGCTGCTGCCGTCGCTTTGACTGCTCTGATGGATGCAGGTGTGGGGAGAGGTTCGTGGATATATAGACACACAGGAAATTAAGAGGTGTTCATTACATCCCAGAGCATTGTTCACGGTTTGTGCTTTAACCTATAATAGCAAGGCAGGATGTCTGCACACTGATGCATCTTAGCCACTGGAAAACCAAAAAATTAGAGCAACTTCTTCCATTTGATTGTATCTTAGACTGCCTGAGTGGCTCAATATGGATGAATGTAATGGGAATGTTTACCTTACACTGATTGCAATCAACACTTGTGGATTTACACCGGTGTAATGTAATTCTGTTCAGTATTTCAACCCTTTTACAAATTGGCTGTGAAGCTTATGAGCTGCTTTGATGCCCTTTATAAAGGTTTTGGGTCAACTGAATGAGGTTTTGAGTGAGTGGTGTCCAAAGTTTTTCCATGAGGGCCAAAATTATAAAGTAAACAGCACTTAATTTCTGGTAACTTTTTGATTTTATCTTCTCAGTAATGACTTGAATTTGTGTATTTAATTTACTTTGTAATAACCAAATCCCCCAGCCTTGACCTTAAACAGGTATAAGTTGGGAAGGTGTGCAGACAAAAGTGAGCTTGTTAATTTTGCTGGCGGTTTTGCATTTACTCTGACAGCAAAGGTTACGTTCGGCAGTTCTTGCAAAACTTTAGATGAGCATTTGGCCTGAGCCCGTAAACGAACTTCGGCCAGGGTTTGTTTTTCCATCGATCCGTTACCAGTGTGGAATAGGGTGATGTGTTACTGATGCAAATGAGCTATGTTTTCTTTTCAGACTTTCATTCTGTTTGCCGAAACCAGTAGTAAAAACATGTGAATATCCAAAATATGTGAATATTTGGATATTCACATATTTTGGATATGTTTCTCATCGGCTTAGATTCACTCTGTAATCAAGCTGTATTCAAATACAGACTTTACCATTTTACAACTTCAGAAACTACTTTTTAAAGCACAAAGTAGTTTCAGTATGATAACAGCTGGTATATTTAGCAAAAAAGAAAAAAAAAATCACAATTTTCTTAGAAATTTATGTTGGGTTTTTTTTTTCTCTTTTTCTGCTCTGGTGACTTGTTCCTGGCTTTCCTGTGGCATGTCAGATTACTTTGTTGTCTCACTAACATTGTAACAAGCCATGTTTTTTTATTTATTTATCTGACTGTAAAAATCTCATCCTAAAAAATACAAAAATTGATTACTGATCAGATTTGTTTCATAATAGAGTTATGTTTGGGGCTTTGAATAAAATAATTGAGCCGCAATTGGTCCACAAACTTCACTTTGGACACCCCTGGTTTAAGGTTTCAAAAGAGCTAAAATATGGGACTGGGTTGATAAAGCCTTACAATACAAGCAGGCCATCATTTTCAAGTAGAGACTGGTGTTTCACTTCTATTGATCCAAAATTTCAAGCTTTTCCAAAGAGCTAAAGAAAAACATCAGGATGATCAGATTGGAAATGGGAGGGAATGAGGCAGAAACAGGGCAGACCTTTTCCCTTTGATGTTCAGATTTGTGATGTTTATGCTTGAGAGATTTTGTTTCTCTTTTAATGTTTTTACCCCTTCCAGAGATTATATTCATCAACTTAAATCAGTGCCTTTTAGGGGAAGATTTGGAACAGAGGAAGTTATGTGTGTGGTGTTATGGAGGTATTTTGAGGTGACTTACCCGTCTACCTATTTGTACCTGCATTTCACATTCACACATTGCCATGTACTCCCTTTTTGTCCCCATGTCATAATCATAAACAAACAATTTCAAATCAATTTTTTTAAACATCATTGTGTTTCAGTTTATCCCTCTTGCCTATTCACTGTTAAATTGATAAACTATTATGATAATAACACTTCTCCAGTTTCCTACACTATAAACTTACTTTATCTTACTTTTTGACTGGACCGCTGTTGAATGTGGTCAGTCACTTTAAAAGAGGTAAATGTTTATGCAAGCATTTAATTTATGCTAAATACATTAAATGCTTGCATAAATTACCTTATTTTGTAGAAATCCATTTTCACTTTGGCATTAAAGATGTTTTTTAGATTTCGTCAGGAATGCCAAACGTTGATTTGTAAAAGCAATAAAAGCGTAATACATCCAAGGAGTTGAATGCTGCTGAAAAACAGAACAACATGATGCCACATTCTACTGATGTGAGTAACCTTTTAGGTTGGGAGATGTTTGACAATTTTTTATGTTTTTGTAACGTCTGCATCAAATTGTGGTCAGAGCCCACAGCATGAGTAGGAGCTTTAGCCGCTAGATATGAACAGCTTGATTCAATAAAATAAGAGCACTGAAACACCTTCAGTGTTGACACAGCTTGACTGCTGTTTATGCCCTTTAGAGGGAGGCTATGTGTGCAAGACATGCCTTGAGGTAGAGCATTTCCCCATAAGCTTTCCTTACACATATGTGACAGCTTATAGGTGAGTTGTGGAGGATGTATTGCAGGAGCGCCAAAGTCCCGTTAATCCTACAGCACACTCTGAAAGTGCTTAGTGTTAAGAGGGCCGGGCCTTTATTTGGAAATTCAATTAAACTGTGACTGATGAGTCAGTTTTAGTTCGGCGCAGGCCTAAGGCTAGAGATTACAGAAGATACTGACAGAATGATTAAATCACACAGCCTTTCTTTTAGACTTTCTGTGTACATGCCATCTTGAAGCTTTTCCCTCGGCACCTGACCTCAGGGAAAGTTGGCAGCAGCCTGGTAGATGTGTGTCAAGCAGTCATGGTCTAATGGTCGCAAGCCCCCAATTGGGGATTGCTTTCTGATGCCATAATGATGCAGTCTCTCTAATCTAAGGGTCCTCTGGGATGAAGCTTGAGTTCTGAGCCTGTGATTTAGAGGGCCATGGCCTGTCTTATCTGATCGCTTTTGAAAGCTAAAAAAGGGTAACCTTGGGAGTCTCAGTAGTTTTAGCGGGGACTAGTTCTGCAGCTGGCTTTCAAGATCGTGCTTGAGGCATGGAGCCATGAGGGATTTACTATTTCATAATAATAAAGTTACTATTTCAAAGATATCTCCTCTGTTCTTGTTACCTTAGTACTTTATGGGTTTAGAAAATTGGAATGGAAGTCTCTCGGCCTCATACGCGCAGTTCTTGTTTTTGTTCAGAATGCTTCTTGTCAAAAACTATAGGAGATCAAATGTTAGCCACAATCTTTGTCCAGCCTTTTTATGTGGACAGAAAGGTATAAAATAACATCATACTAGGGTTAGGAAATGGTCTGTAGCTGTTGCTATGCTTTCTTCATGTTGTCAATTCACGCTTTTCACAACCCAAATTTCTAGAGTTCAGTCCATAAAAGCTAGATGGGTCGAGCTTTTAATATGAAATTGCAAGGATGGATGGATGACTTGATGGTTGCAAAATAGATATGGACTGAAATTTGAAAAGAAGGATGAATAGATGTAATAGATGGATGGATGGAAAGACAATTGGATGAATAATGGTTGAATTATTAATAGATAAATAAAAGAAAACTGGAGAAACACATACAGATGGATAACATTTTTGCCCATAATTGTATGGGTTATGGGAAAAAAGTCTGGAAAGAAACATTTGGCTATCCATAGAAATACTTCAAGGAAATTCCTTACTTTTTATAGAAAAGGCGTAGTGAGGCATACGTAGCAGAGGATTTTGTGAACGTATCCCCGCTTTAGAAATAAAGGCCTTGACCCCCTCCCCTCCACCCCCTGGCATTCTGATATTGAACGGAAAAAGAAACCGATTCCGTCTTCTGCTCGCCGTCCCTCTCTCAGATCCCCCATCCACCCCTTCTTCTTCCCTGCCTAGCTCTCATCTTCTCAAAAGCAAAGTGTCAAAAAACATGGCATCTTACAGCGCTCGCTTCAACTCAGAAGAAGAGAAAAGGGAAGGAGCTGTACCACCCAGTCGGGGCTGATTGAAGACATCTCAGAAGCCTTAGGTGTACGACATTCCTCCTCCTCCTCCCTTCACCGACGCTTTTATAAACAAGTTTCAAACACCACTGATCTAGTTTGACAAACTTTCTCCAAAGAGCATTTGAAGAGAGGATAAGAAAGTGACACCCCCACATGAGCCTTTTTTTTTGTTCAGGCACCGTTAGAATCAGGTCTCTGCCTTACATTGTGCTTTTCAGTCAACGCCTTCGCTCTCTCTCACTCTCCCCCTCCTTCTGCTCCTCTGTCTTTCTCTCACTTCTTTTTGACTTCTTTCTTTCTACTCTGACAAGTCTCCTGTGGTCCTCTCAATTGCACAAGAAATAGCATTAAATGAAGAAAAATGATGGAGAAGAAAGAACAGAATACTTAAACGAGCTCTGTCAAGGATGCAGTTTGAATGTAGCTCAAGTGCTATAATGAGGAGCGGCATCCAGAAGGCAATTTCTGCATTTTAGTTGGACTTTTATTTTTAAAGGAGCGCTAAACGAGAAGGGAATTGCTGACTTCAGAGTGAAAACCTGAGCTCTTTAGTTTTGTTCCACTGTTTTAGTCCTGCAGCATGGCTACATTTAGTTGTGTGCTGTTGATGTCTTCATTGTGTTCTGTCATTATTTGCACACATAAACAATACAGCAGTTAAATCATGTTTTCTTTTGATATTTATCTAAGAGACTAGGTCTAATGAGCTTTCCCTGTGCCAAGTGACATTTTGGAAAATTTTCAGCTTAATGGTTTTGATGACTACAACAAACAAGATTTAGCCTCGGGATGTTTTTAACCACTGACTCGCTCATGCACACACACACACACTTTCAAAGGAGCAACATTGTCACCCTGCTGCAGGTTTGATTAACGTACCAGAAGATACACAGACTATACATGAGTGGTGACATCAAAGCAAACAGCCAGACAGTTTTTTCTGTCAAAGGTTTACTTTGTGCCTCCATGTGCTGTGAGAAACATCCTCTAATTAAAGACAGCAGGTTCAAAAAAAGAGGAAACTAAGATTTTCAATGATCAAATAAAAGTATGTAAGTTAGTGAGGTACCAGAGTTTATTATAAACGGATAATGTTGAATATAATACAAATGGTATAAAAAGATGTAATGTAAATCTTTACAAGCCTTCTCATTTGGTCATTTGTTTTGTAGATGAACAGTCTGCTAAGTTATGGAGTGTTCCATTTGTAAATACAAATGGCTTCTTTATTGATAAGTAGCTGGACAGGAAGGTGGGTCAAGAAAGAGGGAAACATGCAGTAAATGTGTCAAGGTCGGAAATCAAACCCTGGATATTTGCATCAAAGACTATATATATATATATATATATATATATATATATATATATATATATATATATATAACACATAAACAATACTGCACTTAAATCATTTTTACTGAAGACAATGTTCAGTTGCTAAATTGTTTTGTTCCCACCCAGAATAAATCCAAGAAAGACTGAATGGTCCTATAAGTTTGCTGTGGTCATAAAAAACATTGTGATAATTTTATTAAAACACCCGTAGTTCTGTTAGTATTGTTAGCAGCTGTTAGTGAGTGTGTTGCTTCAGAGTTCAAATGCATTATTGCTGATTTGGAGACAAATATGTTGCCAGGGATCCTGCTAAGCCAGGAAACTTAAAAAAATATAAAATGTAATTGCAACTGTTTCAATTTCAGTTGGGGTGCACCGCTTGCAGTTTTCTGGCCGATAGCAGATTACCGATCTTTTAACCTGCCGATTCAAATTTTGGCCGATACTATTTTTTTTTGTCTGAAATGTTGCTCAATATAGCAAGACACCTTTTGAGTTGGCAACAGTGGGGTCACTATTGTTAATTGTAAACATGTTGACATAAATTGGTGGGCCAGTATAATAGTTAAGCCTTTTTCAACAGAGAGAAAAAAAGGACCTTTGCCATAGATTGGTGGATAAGATCAGCTTCACATATAAAAATCAACCAATCACTGATCTCCCAAAGTTAAGGAAATCGGATAAAGAAAATGAAGTATGGACAATTACTTGTATTTCCAGAATAAATTCATATATGTACATCTGTATCAGGTGTACTGTAATGACAGGAATACCTGATAAATGTCCATCTCTTCAAGATGGACAACCAGTGGATTTGCTAACTGTAGCAGTTAACCTAACTTATTATCATTAGTAATTCAAGAACGTGTTCTCTTGTTGATTTATATTACTGTGTGTGACTGCTTTAACACACATTCAAGTTGTCAGAAGTGCATTAAACTGTTTTATTGCTGCAGCTGCAAGTATGTTTTATGTGCAAAGCTTGAAACTTGGAAATTCTGACTTAAGGGTGTAAAATGCATTGCAGCTTGAATTTGATGTAACAGCATTCTCAGATCTGACTTTAGTCCACACAAGAAATCATTAATTTTATTGCAAAAGACTGTCCTTCATGCTTCAAATAGAGGCGTTGATCTTGGACGTTTTTTATTTCAATTTGGCAAAATTTCACTCAGTGCCTCCCTGACCACAGACCACAATAGAGAAAATGAACAACCTTTAAATTAACACAATACGATCACTTAGATATGCTTTGTTTTTATGTGTAATACATGTTTTCTTCTCTGACACAAGTTTTTGTGAAGTTTATTAAGTTCAAAAATTATGGGGTACTTTTTCACGTCAGTGTTTCCCAAGTTGGATTCAAGTTGTGTACAGCGAAGGCCCTCAGGACATGCCTGAGGTAAATATTAATGATTAAATCCTGTTTATTTACCATGAATAAATGATATGAGAAAAAGACTTTTACTTAGTGATCTATGATTGGTTCATAGGGTATAAATAGTTTTAAATCAAGATGCTTCCTTAGTTCTTGAAGATATAGTCTAAAATTTCCCAACACAATATTGAAGCTGATCCCGTCTTAAAATGGTGCATTTGAGTAAAAACGGTCATCAGTTTGACTGCTATGCTAATATGAGGCAGCCATTTTGTGCTGTTAAGTTTCGGACACCCAACTTCTTTTCTTTTTCTCTTTTGTGTTTTGATTATCTTCAATTTAAAGATGCACATGCACAAATTTAAAGCATTTGTAAATATTTTTGGAATGATTTCCACAAATTTAATGGGAATTGTTCAACGTTTGGAAGAGGGTTCACGATAATTGTATATTTTTTGGCCTCTCTTACAGTGTCTCTGCAAAAAACAAACCAGCGCCAGAGAACAGATCAATATGCAGTCCCTTTCACGTTCAGTTTTTGGAAACTACAGCTAAATTATAGAGTAGCAGACGTGGTGTGAACAGAGTGTTGTTTTCTTTTGCATGACATGATGTTTCATTTGTTCTCAGACTGAGGTGAAGATCAGACTGTTGGAGTCCAAGCACCAGGAGGAGAAACTGAAGATGCAACAGAGACACGATGCGGATGTTGAGAAGGCAAGAATGAAAAACACGAGCTCATGACCAACTAACTTTACTGCTGTTTATGTCACCAGTTTTATTTTAATTTTGAACTATATGAAAGGCTTTACTTTCAATATTAAATGAAAGGAACATTGAATTTAATATAGTTTATATTTGCCCACAGCTTTAGTGTTTATTAAATCAAGTCAAAATCTGCAAGAGAATTTTGTAACGGAGGAAACTCAGAAACTTAAGTTTCTGTTTGGAATCTGAACATGATAGGCAAATCTTCTGTGCAGCCATTTAATCTGCAGTTGCCATCATAACGCCGTTAGAAAGCAAGTGAAAAGTAAAGGAATGCTTCTCTGTTCATCTCACTGGTCTCAACTCTTCAAAGCTTCTTGTCAGATGTTGAAAGCAGCACTAAAGCTGGTTTATTTAACATTAAGTGCTGTCATTTAGGCTGCAGCACAAGCACCTGGAATCAGTCTCGTTCTTACATGACTTTCCTTTGTTGCCATTGAGGCTTTTAAGGAGACAGTTCACCATTCACTTAAGACGATAAGATGTTTCACAATAAGCAGTATGGCACCACACTCTGTGTTGAGCTTTCTATCTATGTAAATGTAGGCCGCAAGTTATCTTCAATTGATTGTTACATATATGGTTTCAACGATGACTAAGTAGTACCTTTAAGTCCAATAGAAAGTGAGGAGTGCTCATTTTTATTAGTGGTTATTTTTTCAGTATTTAAGGAACTTGCTGGTAGAAATGCTCTGATCGAAATGTTATGGCCGCTGACCTCCATGGCAAAGTCTTATTTAGATTTTTGGATTTTATACTATTCCTTTTTGAGAATCAGAACTTAAAAAGAACAGCACAATTTTTTTTTCTAATCTCTTCTGTGGAAGTGGCCATTAATTATGCATAATATGGGGAGATGTGACATCACTCTGTGTGCTTTTAACAGTTAACAAAGCTTTTATAACTTATATTTGTGATTGGTGCAGCTAATACTCCTAAGACAGCGGTCGCCAAGTGTGTTTCATAGAAAATATGGAATCTCGCCTTACCTAAGATTTTCCAAAGCCTGCCTACATTTCCAAACAGATTATGTTGGATTAGAGAAAAAGGTTGAATGAATAAAAAGTATAACATCTATTTATTTATTTATTTTGGCACCAGCTCATGTTACTGGGCTATTGTTGATCAAACCACTTATTGAAATTAAGTTTTCTTAGTGATTGCCTCAGCTCTGGCTTGCTCTAGGCCTGCTCCATTTGGAACAGTTTTAATTATAAACAATGCAAAAAGCACAATGTAATACACACTCAGAAACATTTTTTAAAATTCTAACTCATATATCTGTACCCAGTCACAACCCTTACTTGAGCAGTGCTTAAGAACCAAGATGCTCTCAAACGGACAAACATTTGCAAACAAATTACCAAAGGAAGGGGGCCAGTGGATGAAAAAAGCTGAGCCTTTGCAGCATTTATGAAGCCATAGTTAGCATGTGGCTGTGGCAGCAGCATCGAGGGAACAGTTAGCTGCTCTGCTAGCAGCTAGAGGCCGACTGTTGGGCAGCAACGTCGGTTCACAGACAAATTAAGACAGCATCTCTTTTGGGGGAATCTTGTGTTTCAGAGATTCCTTCTGCAGATTATTAAATATGCCATCCAAAAGATTTGCCCATGACTCATTCTGTGGAACAGTAAGTGATAAAATGGAGCAAGGAGATATTAACAAAAAGCAAAGAACTAGGAATTCTACACTACCAAGTCAGAAAAGTTCAAAGTCAGTGGTCTGGAACTCTTTCAAACTGGTAACAGTTTAAAATATTATGTCAAGTTTATTTCGGGCTCAGGCCTCTAATTAAAGTTAATTAGTTGGGTTGAGTTGGGCTCGGACACACTGTCTACGAGTTTGGGTTGAGTTAGATTCTTTTAGGTTTGAGCTCAGCTCTGATCATAATATTGTGGCAAATAATTGTAGTTTAGTTGGTAATCCTAAATTAGTTGTCTTCTTCTGCTGTTCTCTGTCCTCTCTTTAATTCATTGGGTTCTCTTTGAATTAGGATGTCTTCCAAAGACCTCAAAAAAGGGTTAATAATGCACTCTGCCTCAACCTGACCCTGTGCCTCCACCTTCTGTTCTACACCCTAAAAAGAAAAACAAAAATCCCTTAGGGTGGTGAAATGGAAAAAATTGGCCATCCCTAAATGTTGGGTGAACTTTGCTCCAGGCACCCAATCGTCCTTTCATCTCCTCCATCCCATTCACACTGGGATGATGACAGGCTTGGCTAATAAGGAGCGTCATGGGCTTCTAGAGTCAGACAAAAATAACATTTCCTATGTTTTTCTGCCATTCCCAGCAAGAGAAAGATTTTTTTGGATTGGATCTGTGCTGTTTAAAAAGTCATTTTAATATTCCATAGTTCCCAAAGACTTGAATTCCCGGCCTAAATTATTGCACAAGTTAAGGAAAGGCCTTTCTTTCTTTGCATATCTACACACATGCAGTGCAAATGAGCATAAGTGCTTGGAAGGTTTTCTGCTTTATTTCCATTACTGGAGCTGCAGCTTGTCATTGCTTGATTTAACTAATGACACCCAGATGGCAGCAGCAAGCAGATGCACTTACCTCATCACCTCGGTGCAGGTGGTTCCTTCAGCTGCTATTTTACTCAATTTGTCTTTGGTCTCCTAAGGAATTGAAATTCATATAGTATTTTCCGATTATACAATTCATATCCAGATGTATTCTCTTAAAAGTGGCTCAGTTTCAAATAATAAAGAAAAAGGTTGCATATTTTAGGAAATTTCTGTATTTCTATTTGTTGATTGCCAAGAATATAAGCATAAACTCTTTACTTGTGTGTCTGATCTTAAAGTTTTAAGATACTTTGGTTTACTTCTCTATGTGCACTCATTGTCAAAAACTTAAATTTGCTTTGTGAACCTATGAAATGGCATCCCAACTCTTGTCGGTGTTTGGTTGGGTAACTCTAATTTCCAGACCATATGCAAATGCATGTATGTATTTTTAAATAGTCTCTCTTTCTTCTGATCCAGTTTTCCCACATTTAAAAGCGGCATTATGCATGCATTTAGAGAAAGTTACCCTACATTTAATTGTCTCCGTCTCTTTTATGCAAGGTGGCTAATCACTTGGGATGAATCATTATGAATGCTTTCTCTGTCTTTGGCAGTTTGCACTAAGATATTCATTTATAGATTTAGAAACTCTTTTCCAGAGATTTATGACTTTGTAACTGGCTAAAAGAGATGGAAAATGTTGATTTGAGCAATTGCGAATATCTCTTATATGTTGCTATGTTTTGCCAAAAACACTGTTTGGGTACTGACATACTGACATATTCTGTTTAAGGATTATAATTATTATTATTTCTTAGTTTTGCATTGCAAATATGTCAAATAATGTGTCTTAGCTCCTATAAGAGCTTCAATATGGCCATGACAGAATACAGAAAAAAAATGCACTTTCATACTATCAGTATCTGTATGGCGCTGATATCAGTCCTTTTCTTCCCACACTCTTTAGATTCTGGACCGAAAAAATCTGGAGATTGAAGAGATAAAGAGTGTGTACAGAGTTAAGCAGAAGGAATCTGAGGAGATGAGCCGTAAGCTTGAAAAGAAAGGTGAGAGGTGACATGATTGCAGGGCTAACTGGAAGGATGTTTACAGTAGTGTCTCTGAACACTCAGAGTAAAAAGCCTAGAAAGGTACTATCCCACAGGAGTTCATGCTGGTGCAGAGTGATGTTCTCCAGCTGTGCTGCTCAGTCTGTGCAGTTTAAGCAAATCATTTTTGCCTTTTTTCACCAAGAGTTTTGCTATCATTTCTTACTTTTGTTTCCTTTGTGTTTTCTGTTAACTAAAAACATTTGATTTAATTTTATGTACTGACACAATCAATGCCTTCAGATTCCCATCGCCCCCCCAACCCCCACCCTCCTCTTTAGACCTGACTCCCTTTTTGTGTGTTTGTGTCCAAACTCTCCCACAGTTCAAAGTGTTCTGCGTGAATCCCAGATCATCTGTGAGAGCAAAGAGAAGCAGATAGCAGAGCTGAAGAAGCTCTCCGATCAGAGTGCTGACTCCATAAGAAACGAGTGGGAGAAGAAGGTGGGATAGTCTGCAGTCCTGCGCTGCTTAAGCCGCCTCAAGCCAGAGGAAAACTTTGGGTTAGCGGGAGACCTCTCTGCAAGGAGCCAGGCTGTACTGGTTGAGAAAACAGATTCATTTCTTTCTAATTATCTTCCTTTGGGCTTTCAGTGAAGGCTTAGAGGTCCAGTCAGAGTGTTGATTCAGTAATTTCTTCGGAGTTGCTGACTGTCTTTAAATATGCGGAATGTTAAGAATAATTAGAAATCAGACTTTTTGGTAATCTTCCAGCAGTATTATACAAATTGCTTACATCTGAGCCTTTTTATCTGAAGCATTTAAAAAAAAAATATTCTCTTAAGCTTTTCACATGTTGTAATCTAAAGGGATTGCATGTGATAGAACAACACAAATATTTGTGAAGTAGGAGAAAAGTAGTTCACAGTATTAGAGGTTTTTAATGTGTGCCATTGAGTCAGTACTTCCAATGCAATTACAGCTGCCAGTCTTTTGGATTATAATTGTACCAGCTTTGCACATTTCTGTTTTTTTTTTCCATTCTTATTCACAATACAACTCCGTCAAACCTTCCTTCATACTGATGCATACGCTTGAACAACGTTCAAGTCCTGCCACAGATTTTACAGTGGATTTACCTTAATTTGACTGGACAACAGTAGCACATGAATGTGCTTTGATCTGAACCATTCTATCATAGTCCTACCTTCTTGTTTAGGATGTAGGTTTTTCTGGAACTTCAGCCATTGTTTACATTTCAAGTCTTTCCAAGGCTTCCAGGATTGCATCTTATGTGGCTCCATCTTCATTCAGATTAATTCTGCAGGTGAAGAAAAGCATCTTCTTCACCAGCAGAAGATGCTGGAGAATAACATACAGATATCTCTTTAGAGCACTCTTGCTGTTTTTTTAATATTGAAGCAAGTACTTATACAATTTGAACTGTAGCCCATGTGATGTGGCACTACATGGCACAGAATTAAATTAAATTAAATGTGTTCATTATTGTCAGAGGAAAAACAGAGCAAGTTTCAGTTTCACAGATACTTTGCAGTCTCTCTATAGTGGGAACAAACAGTTCCTTATTGTCCTTCTAGGATAAGTTATTTCTACAGGGGCAACTGATCTAAACTCAGTGCCAATAAAATAGTTCAGTGTCTAATCTGTAGCTTTTCTCTGCCTTTTCAGTTACATGCAACTGTAGCAGAGATGGAGCAGGAGAAGTTTGAAATGCAGAGGAAACACACCGAAAACATGCAGGAGCTGCTGGACGACACCAACCGTAGGCTGGCTAAGATGGAGTCCGAGCACAACGCTCGTTCTCAGGCCACTGTACGTATTATAGAAGGCATGTGGAAGTAGTTGAATGAAGCAATAGAATATTATAAGGTTTTAAATGCAAGAACTATGTACTGTGCATTGAGACGTCCATGTCATGTTGAAGATTAGTTCTAATTTTGCCTCTGGTCTCATTGAACTCTTTAAGACCATAAAAAAGTATCACATAGAGACAATTTAATTGAGTACATATAAAAACAACTTTCAAATGATGACTTAATTAAGAAAGGGGGCAGCTTCTCACTGCAGGCCAGCTTTGTTGGTTTATTTGTTAATCAGCCTGCAGGAAGTTGAAGGCTGCAAAATGCAAACAGCAGGTCAATAAGTGGGATAGGAATTTCACCACAGAGCATGCATGCAATGCGTTTTCTTGCACTTTTGATCACACTCAAATGGCCTTAGGCGACTTCAATTTTCCATTAAATTTAACCAGTAGATAAGATGAATTACTGTAGCTTATCTCTCCTGATCTTCTGAAGTTTATATTTGTTCTTTTCTTATTAAAAATAGCTCTTTGTTTTATTTATTTTTTTTTTTTCGTTAAACAGAGGTAATCCACTTAAAATTAGATAGAAAACCTCCAAAGGAGGTACCTGAATAAAATAACTGTTACTGAGGTATGTATTTTCTCTTTATGAGCTTAGTACTGCAGAGATCATGAAGTTGTCTACAATAATCCATCGACATTATTTTTAGCTGACACAATAATTATGAGTGTAGGCTTTTTAAAGCTACAGTTGTCCTCAGACTAAATACCCCAACTTCTACAGGAACAGGACGAGGATTTAGCATTAGTGGCTAAATCCCAGGCTTTGTTTAGCTCTACATTTATACATCAGTCACAAATCTAATAATAAAACATCCAGCTTCTCCATTCCAAGCCTTGAATGAAAGGAGGCATCCTTTAACATCTGGGTGGGAGTGACTGCAATATTGCATGTCTGTCATCTCTTTAAATGTCTTTGATCTTAGTCCATATTAAATCTTACTCGGTGCTAAGATCGTCCTCAAAGATGTGCACACTCACATTCACACACACCTTCCAAAGCTGCTGGGTCTTTGATGTTATAAAAAAAGACTGTGGTGTCAAATGGGATTGTGCACATTTTATTAGCAGGGCTCATCAACACAGGAAGACAGTTAATTGAGCTGCTGTTAAAAAGTATTTTGTAGCGCTTTTACATGTTATATAGGTTTAACGTTATCAGCATTCTGGGATTTCTTTACATATCAGCCATGCACATGCATCGCTTCTGGCCTTAATCTATCAACAGGCCGACATTTCAGAGGCATCAAACACTAGATGGAGCCCATGGTAAGGCACTTTTTTTTAATAATTAAGGACAGACAAGATCCAAGAGAATAAAAAGAGCTCTTTGTCATTGAAAATTAGTTGCCTTCCTGCCATGTGGTTGGCTTGATCTTCAGACATAGTGAGGATGGCATTATTAAAATGGACTTTGACTTGCTGCAGTCCCTCCTAGAGGCAGACTTTAGCGTCCGGGACAATTAGGCGTCTGGTGGCCATTTAAATGCCTCCGAGAGGGAAGAGTTTTGTGGAAGAAACTTCAAACCCTCTGTGATTCTCAGACGTAATGACTAATGATTACCAAAATAGTCAATATCAATTCAACTCTTGAGATGAACAGTTTTCTAAATACAGCGCCTTGCAG
This sequence comes from Gambusia affinis, assembly GCF_019740435.1. Lineage (NCBI taxonomy): Eukaryota > Metazoa > Chordata > Actinopteri > Cyprinodontiformes > Poeciliidae > Gambusia > Gambusia affinis. Next base: position 12,201,152 of record NC_057886.1, on the reverse strand, counting down.
AAATATTCTTACTCATTGGAGTTTTTCATATTTCGTCACATTGCAACCACAAGCATTTGGTGTGGATTTAAAGTCACAGAGCATTAGGAAATATGGTGAAGTGGAAGGAAAATGATACATGGTTTTCAGCATGTTTTAATAAAAGCTACATTACCGTTGCGGCTCCAATGAAGCAATACTTTGTGCCAACTGCAGCACATTTAGAGACTGATATTTTTGCACATTATTCTTGAGGGGTGTACAGGGTGATTTGCTCTGTTCGCTTCCCCACACAAATATCATTGCAATTACAAACAGGACTTTTTATGACATTCTTTCAATGTTGGCTTTATTCTTGCTCCACTTTCAACAAGGTCAGATTTATGCAGTGCAAGATAACCGTTGTTCTGTCAACTGATTCTCTCTCCTGAGCCGTGGCTCCTGAGTAACCATCTTTGTTTCTTCTCTGATTAATTCTCTTAAATGACTTGAAGAATATTCTAGCAAAAACAATTAAACTTACTCCTAGCTGATTGTCATCTAGCTGTTTATCTTAATACAGATCTGACACAACTTTTTTTTTTTTTTACTAATCACATGTTCAGGCTTTGTAAAATATGCTTGAAAGAAATAAATTAATTTTTAATTGCTTTTACCCTACATCATAAAGAGGACATAATGGGGAATTTCTTTTTAATGAATTATTCTCTTTTAAAGAACATGCACTGGGCATGAATTTTATCCAACATAAAACACTAAACATTTAGACCTTAATTTCCTCAAAATATTCAGAAAAGTGAGCAGAGAAGCTGACAAGACTTTGGAAGAGCTGCAGAAACTCACTGCTCAGGTGGGAGAATCTGCTGACAGGACAGCTATTACTTATGCAATAACTAAGTGGAAAACCTTGTGAATTGCTGGTAGAAAAGTTATTCATGTATGGGAAACAGCAACCATAAAAGAAGAGGCTCTGGTAAAATGTGGCCAAAGTTAATTAATAGGCAGAAGACAAACACTGCATGTCATTTTGAATACAGCATTCCCATAGTGCAACACGGTGATATCTGGCTCATGCTGTGGAGAGAGTTTCACCTTCTAATGGGACAAAACATATCAAACATCCGGCCAGATCTATTGTGAAGTGAGTTAGACAAAAGCATATTCAGGTTTTAGAATGACCCAGTCAACGCCCAGACCTAAATCTAATTTAGAACGTGGTACATATGGCAAGACATCAAAAGGATTGTTTACAGATACGTTCTGTCCAATCCGACTGACCTTGAGGAGAAAGGATAAAAATTTAAAAAGTTTCTAGATGTACAAAGCAAGTTGATACATATTCCGAAAAACCTGAGCCTGTAACTGCAGCGACACATGGATCTACAAAAAGAGTATTCCGAGGGGACCTAAATACAAAGACATGCCACACTTTTCAGATATTTTGTCCTACTTTCTCTTCTTATACTTTACAAGTAAAAGGCCAAAAAAATGAATTGAAGTTGTAAATTGTGGCTGTACGAATACAGCACCTAATGTAATAAGCTGAATAAAACTTTGCAGGCGTGTTGTGCTCGTTGACTCTAACCATATAAAGCAAGGCTTTTCTCTTTGTGAGATTCACTGCAGGTTTTCTGTGCCTCTTCCTTTAAGAAGAATTCATTCTGAAAGTCTGTATTACAGCTAATTCCTCCATCAGAAATCAACTCTGAGCAGTAGTTTCACACCTGCTGTTATTCTTCAGTTCGCTGTGGTCCTTTGGTTTGTTTCTCCTACTTGGACACTGGAGTTTGATCCGCATTATGCATTCATGCACACAGCCTGATAAACCTCTGGAGATGACTGTTGATGCAGGCTGCCTTCCAGTTGTTGGCCTCAGTTCTGATACAAAATCTGTGAGGGTATGTCCATCACTATAAATGGCCTTTTCTGCTGAAACTTCAAAGACCGTATCACTAAATCTGTGAAAGGCAGCGGGAGCGATTGAAGCAGCTTACACAGCCTGCACTTCACACCAAGTAATTCTCCTTCTAAAACACCTAATTACTGGACTTAATTTGCTCTCGCCGAGTGCGTCCAGGTGCGCCCAGTCAAGCCTCGGTGTGCAGACGGGCCTTCCTCTCATCTACTGCCAGGGAGCTAAGTGTCAGCACAGGGCCAAAGCACAACACAGGCCCCTTGTTCCTCTTTTTAACACCCGTCCGCACTGACACAAAGAAAAGAATCTCTGTCACCAACCTATGAGGGGCACTGCCGGCCCCTCCTCCTGTCATCGCCGGCCCCTGTCAGCGTGTAGATCAGCTAGCACTCTCCATTTCTTATCCGTGCCCCATCATCGCCTTTGTCAGCCAGGCTCACGCTGCATTCCATGCTGTTACGTACCTGCATGTAGAAACGCACGTGCAAGATGAAGGACAGTAGTTCTTTTTATTGGAACAGCTAAAAGACTGATTTTATTCAAATCCTAATCAAGACTGGAAAAAACCCTTAATGTAGAAATGAGTAAATTAATTTATGATATTAATCCCTTTTTTAGGGTTCTGAGAAGAGGAATATTCCCTCTTTAGAGTGGAGGAGTTTGGGTTTCTGTCTGATTTGGGGAGCATACTGATCGTCTTTGTTGACATTATTTCATGCTGCCCCCCTTGTTGGCTAAAGTGATATTTGACTTGATGCGATTTTTTTGCATGTTTGTGGGCCAGGAAAAAATAATCCATGAGATGGAGCTGCGTGTGAAGCAACAGTCAATGGAGTTGGAGAAGGCCAATGACTTACGCAGAAAGGTGACGCAGGAGAAGGCCCGGCTGGAGATCCACATCGCGTCCCTTGGTGCCGAATTGCAAGAGACAAACAAACGGTATTTTGCAACATCGTGCCAAAATTCTGTGCATTTTATTGGGATTTTTAAGATGTGTAAAATTGTTGAAAATCTCCTTTGTAGTCAAGCCCCTTTGAGTAAATATTTATGAATACAAATAACCATGATCTGTAGAACCACCTTCTATAGGTTTTAAACATCTAGAATCTAGAGACTGAAATTTTTGCACCTTCTTTTTTCCAACTTTTCTCAAGCTCGATCGGATTGGCTGGGGAGTATCCTTGCAGCAGTTTTTAGATTTTTCACAGACTCCCGTTTGGATTTTGGCTTCTACTTGGACTAGGACATTCTAACACATGACCATTACATTGTTGCTCTGGCTGTATGTTTATGTCTGGTATCATTTTCCTTTCACTTCACAGTTATGCACAACTTTGTGTTTTTCTAACATGTAAAATCACATTAAAATAAAGTAGTATGGATAAACTCATGGTACTGTGGCGGCAGTCCTAATGGCTTTAATGAGGCTTCTATAACAGTGTTAATAAAATATTCTATTTGAAAGTCTTCAGTCGTTTTCAGATTTTCTCTAGGAGAATGCAATCCAGTGGGTTGTTAATGACTCATCTCACTGTTTAGTTTCACTCTTTGAAAAGGAGCAAATTGATGTTTTAGAAAATAACTCACCAAGGTTGTTCTAACCAAGCTTTTGAATGTGTGCAGGGTGATGTTGCTGCAGAAGGAGAAAGAACAGCAGAGCGAGCAACACGAGGAGAAAGTGATGAATCTCCTGGCCAAACACGAGACAGACGTGAGCCACCTACATCAGGAACACGCTCTATCTGCCGCTAAGGTTTATATTACCACAGCATGTCCTCTCTTTAAATGTAGGGCTCACTGATCATTGTCATAAAAAAAAGTACATGTCTTGCAGGCGTCAGAGATGATAGAGGACTTAGAGAAGACTGTGGCTCAGTTCAAGCAGCAGCTTCAGGAAAGCGAGTATAGAAGACAACAACAAGTCAGAGTAAGCTTAACAAGGGTGTTAGGGGGCTTAATATCAACTTAAACACATCACAGTTTTTCTTTTGTCTGTGTAGCATTAATGTTGGATTATCTGTTGCACCATGTTATTTAAAACTCGGCTTCCCTTCAGGATCAAGAGATGAAGTTCCAGCAAGAGAAAGATGAGCTGCAGACTTGCTGTGAGAAAAAGGTTGGGCCATCTTCCTCACTGCACTCTACTACTTTAGTGTCGTCGTATGAAAATAATGCTTGAATACGGATCACAGGCAAGAGGTTTTATAAATATTTGGTGTTTGAGCTAATAAAATAGGCAGTAAGTGTTTTTAAAGAGGGATCAACTATAATTCCATTTCTACAGTCACAATTCTAAACATGGAGGGTTTGTTGAATTCTTCTGGGGCTTCAGCTGGAGGAATGCGCTCCTCTTTGTTATAAACAGGAAGATGCAGAGAGGTTGTATTTACAAGTAGTGTTCGAAGTATAGTATAAAATAGTTCGGAATTGGGAGTAAAGTCTTCAAGATTGCATTGCAAAAGACGACATGCAGCATTTTCTGAGGGATAAACTGTCCCTTAAGTGTGCCCAGACCTACACCTAATTGCCCGCGCTTTCTACTTTTGAAGCCCACTTCAATGTCAGAGTGCAGCCATAAAGCGCAGAGTCCGTGGATCATTGTTAATTACTCTGAGCTGGACCAGACCAGTGGAGGCCAGACTTCTCTGTTAAAGTCTGTGCTGCACCTGGGTCATCTTCAAAGTGCCATTTCTGAAAAGTTTGTATTGGTGGCAGACCAGCATACGTGGGGCCCTTTGACTTATACACCTGCAAAAACTTAGCAGGCCTTTGTACTCTTTATTCAGGGTCAGGGAGATATTTAATTAGGCCTCTCAGAAGTTTAGTTTTTGATGTCTGCTTCGTATTCTTTTCCTTTAATCAGACAGCATTTCTTCTGCCTTTCCTTTAACTTGTCCCAGGTTGCAGGACTCCGACTTGGAAAGTGTTACAGAATAGTTTATTTTACTTCTTTTGGTTTCTTCTGTAAAGATTCTTATTTAAGCTTCTTTGTAGTGCTGTGTGGGCTGTCATGATTCAGTATCTGGCTATTAGAACAGCCCATATGGCTGCCATAGATCCAAAGTGTGAGACGCTGTGAGCAGCCAGACGGTACTTTTGATGATGTGATAGGGAGAAGAGACGAGAGCGTATGCAGAGGGTCACATAGGCAGCAGAGGATTTCCTGAGTGATGTTTGATGGTGTCTTGCTTTTGCACTCGCTTGAACCTCTATCGCTGTCCCACTTTTTCTCTCTGTCTTTCAGGTGTTGGCAGTTCACAGTGAGGCTGAAAGGGAGAAAATTGAGGCCAAGAGGAAGATAGCCAAACTAGAAGATGCACTAAGGTACAGCAAAAAAAAAGGGTTATTTGTTGCTTATATTAAGAAAAAAAAAAGTTTGGAAGTAACATAGTTGGTGCTAAACTTTAGCAAAATTCAGGTTCATCTTAATAAATAAGAATGTTACCAGAAAGAAAAGATTAATTTCAGATGCTTTTTTTTTGTTTGTTTGTTTTGGTTCATTTAGATGATTCTGACTCGCAGTTAATTAAAACCCTAAATTCACTTTCTCCAAAATTTTAAATTATACTAAAACCAATAAAAAGGGGATATATAACACAGAAGCATAACTTGTACCAATACTTTGTAGGGCTTCCTTTTGGACCAATTATCCATCAGTGCAGTGTGGTACAGAGGCAGTCAGTCTGCTTTGGTGTTAATGAAACCCACGTCACTGTAATACTGGCCTTTGACCTGATCGTGTATCTTGTTCTACCACACATTTTCCTTCCACCTAATTTTTGTTTCGAACACTTGGAGACAATATATCTTTAACCAAACAAAATCAGTAAAATGAATTAAAACCAATCAACATTAGAAATATATTACTCTGTGTGTGGAGAATTTTTGAATTATATAATCAAAATAACTGTACTTTTTAGTAATATTTATTGGGATGCATTTGCAGCATTCAAATATGCTTAAAAACAAACAAAAAAGTTTTACAAGACTTTTTATGAGTTAGCCAATTTTTTTCACATACTGTGGTGGTCAAAGTACAAACACTGAAAGAAATGAAAGCAGTCAGAGAAATAGTTGGCTAATATGCATGTGTGAGTGTGTTTGTGGGTGTCCCCAATGTGATATTTAACCATTAGGATCATAATCCAACATCACCAAAGTGATGTGAAAGTTCGGTGACAGGTTCTGAAACGTACATAAAGTCCATGAAGTATGCTATTTATTTCAGAGTTACATCACACACTTTAGCCTTAACTTTCTGAATTCTGCCTTTATTAGAGAGTTGTTTATATCTCTTGACTTGAGTCTTTGATCATGAGAACAGTGGGTATGAATTTTGATTTAAGGTGGAGTATGGCTTTAACAAGCCAATCCTTTGATCTTTTTATATAACAGAGTTGAACTGCCACATCTGAGGGCTTTGAAAGTGTTTCACATCAGAACTTTACTTGTGAGTGGCGGTATTAAACCCAGTTAGTAATCCTAGATGTGTTGCTATTATTTGAAAAAAAAAATAAAATACAAGACAAACTTGTATATGATAGAGTTGTTTCATTTATAGCTTCTTATTTTTTAAGTTATAGAAATATAAAGAGAGTCAAATTCAGCTTCCTCTTGTAACCTGGTAAGCTACGGCCCGCAGGGGTAGCTGGTTTCCTACCAGGGTAGGAAACCAGTGTATCCTACAAGATTCAAATCTGTCTATTCTTTCTCATCTATCTTGTTTGTATTTTCTTTTAATTCCTGTAAAGCACTTTGTATTGCCTTGTCGCTGAAAATGTACTATATAAAGGAAATGACCTTTCCCTAAATCCCTCCTTTAGTTTTGCTCATGATTCGCAATATACCCTTAGCTGTTTGCTCATTAATGTTCTCTAACAAACCTCCTCAGAACAGCAGGATTTACGCTAATATTGAATTATTTGTTCTTATTTAGCTGACTTTTCAAAGGAATCTGTTCATTTACACTTTTGAGGGATATGAAATTCAAAGGGGCTCCACAGTTTTGAAATACATAAAAAATGTATTTCAACTTAACAATTGGGCTACAGTCAATCAAGTTCAAAGGGGTGTAAATACTTTTCTTAGCACTGTATGAACCCTTTGCCTAAAGACTAAACTTCCCAGCCAATCAGAACACCCTCCTCATCCCTTCAGAACCATGTACCTCTGTCAGCAGGAGATTATAGTTCCCCTGCCAAAGTCAGAATATGTTCTGCACAGTTGAACACAACAACAGCTCAACCCACGGTGCCGTCATACCGTCATCCACCGTATGAAGGTTTTATTAAAGTGCTTAATAAATTGAGCACTTTCTTGTTGTTTGTGGTGAAATTACCTGTTGGTTTAAGGCATACCTAATTTCACTGTTTCTGTGGGTTTCTATCACTGTTTAACGAATGACGTTTTAGCGCTGTTGTATTTAGAATACAGCGGGAACAAAACAAGAGGACATTAGTCGCTGTGCCTGCCTATTGTTTGCCTGTCGCTGTCAAGCCGACGCGGCAAGTAGGAAAAAAAAAAAGCTTTAATACAGCAGACAGATCGGTTGGTGCATAAATTACTCCCGTTGTTAGCATCAGTAACGAGCCAGACATTTCCTCATTTAGAGCTAAACACTGAGAAACGGCAACCGGCCCGCCGGGCTCTTTGCTAATTAAGTACTCGGCCTCCACAGAGACGCGCACGCACACACGCTCACACACCCACACACACCAAGCAGTCTGATGTCTTCTACCTGCCTGCTGCCCTGGCAACACTGAAGGCCTTTAAAGGCGATCCAGAGGAACTTCAAAGTCAAAGCAAGACTGCACGCAGGTGTGTGTGAGCAGGTTAGTGCGGGTGTGTGTGAGTATGAGGATGGATGATAAAATTAAATTGAGCCGCTCAAGATGCTTTCTATCTGCCAGGTACTGTGTGGCAGGTGTTTTCTATTGCATCTATGCTGCTGTTGAATTCATAAACACAACCAATTCACTGTTTTTTTTTATATGTATATATGTCATTATTATGACGAGAACAACACCTTGTCTTGCAGTGCAAATAGGCACTACTGCATTAGATTTATGCCAAGTCTTTGTTACTATGGCAACAACAACAACAAAGTAGTTTCTCTCCACTTCCTTCACCTCGGTGCGCCTTAGATCATTACAGGGCATTAGCATTGAGATGGAGAGGTGCACCACAGAGAGAGGGAAGGTCGTGTATAAAGAGGGGGAGCAGCTTTCCACTTTTTGCAACAATGACCTCAAAACCCCAGTTTTCACAACTCAGGAAAGCCACCCGTCTGGTAAAAATAGGGAAAAACAGCTGCATTCATTTTAGTGCCATTCTTCTTCAAATTCTCCGTTGTTTTTATGTTTCATGTTTTCCTCTCTGTCACTTGGCACCAGGTTGGCCTCATCCAAAACTGTGTCTACCAAGTGTAAGCCTTAAAAAAGTCTCAAATGTTTAGTTTATTTATGTATTAACTGAAAATAAGTTACTTGTTTTGTCTTTAATGTTGTTCATGTTTTTGCTTCTTTTGTCCCTAAAAGCCAGTTGTTATGTTGTCCTCAATTAGCTTTTGAAAGCTTTAGCTTCTTCAACACAGCTTTGTCTAGAAAACAGAGGTGTCACTCGTTGGCTAAAGCCCATTGTCATTTATCAGCAGGAAGCTTGTTGTTCATAATTTCTCAGTAAATTAAAATCAGTATTATCAAAAAGTGAATTTATGTGAGGAATTTAATTCCAAAATAAGTCTCATAGTTCATTGAGTCATTACACACTGACTGGTATATTTTAAGCATTTACTTCTGTTAATGTTGGTGATTCCATATATAAAACCATATATATATATATATATAAAAAAAAACAATTGTATTTTCCACTTGCAAACTTATCATGCACCTGTGATTGTGTGGGTGTGTGTATGTGTGTGTGTTTCTCTTTGAAGTGGACTCATTGTTCTCAGCATGCCAACAAGAATCGAGCAAAGCTCTGGTCCAGCCAGGGATCTGAAGTATCTAAGCAACCCCAGTTAATGTTCATGTGCGGGTGCAGGTGGAGGTATGGATCCTGAATAATAAAAAGGTTATCCAGAGCTCAATAGTTTTTCCCTTGGCAACTGCATAAAAAGAGATTTTGGGGATGGGTTAAACATCAGTTCAATACCAGAAAACTGCAAAAGGAAATTTCTGAGTTCCTTCACTAGGCTTTATGGTGAGAAAAGTCTCCTTCATCAGCAATATTTTTGATGAATAATTAACAATTATCAGTGATCCGTAGACCTGTTTGTGATAACTGAACTGGTAGCTTAACTGTAACGCATTTTACATTTCAGTCTTTCTTCTAAAAGTTGTTTTTTCTGGGAATGGAAATCTTATTGTTGCTCCCTTAATGTAGATCTTTGTCTACTTAATTACATCTAACCAGGAATTTAAAGGATTCCTGCTCTTCCTACTCAGTGCACAAAGGATTGTGCTTTGCATGTGGTATTTTCCAGATAATTACGGAAAAAAGACAGTAAAGGAAGACATTTATATTTTTACTCTTATTTATCTTGTTCATCTCCCAACAGCTAATAATACATATTTCTAAAATTGGTCAATTATGTAAGGTTTAATACAGAAAAGAGGGAACATTTTAGTTTAGGTTTTTGTCCCCCTGATAATATTTCTTGCGATATTTGTTTCCTATAAAAACCTGAATTCCACTTAAACGTAAACATAATCAAAATAAACATATCTGCTCAGCTATGTGTCAATGATATTTATACACGTAGACTATTTCTACTTGTTCTGTATGTAGGTGTATATAGAATTAAATACCCTTGAATATAAATGCATGCTGCATATTCTGACATCTGCAGTATAAAAAGAGCCACAAATTCCCTCTCTGCATGCCAACAATGGATTCATCCTGGTAGAGACGGCAGTGGCCAAGCTGCTGAAGGTCACAGAGAGTGGCTGAAGCATCGTAATGACAGATGAAGGAGAGAGGAGTGAGGAATATGATGAGTTACTGCTGCTGATATCGTCACTGCAGTATTCTCTTGCTGTTGGAGGATTTCATACAACACTAAAAGTGTCTTTGACAGAGATAACAACCCCAACAATACAAGATTGTATTGTATTGGAAAACCCTTATTTCTCTTTTTGTTTCAGTAGTAAAACATAATTTTGCATTTTTGTGAGATTCAAGATATAATTATGAAAAATGACAAAATGCTTAACTAACAAGAATTTAAGTTTGAGGTTGAATGTTTAAAATAAATTAACTGTATGGTAACGTGAACTATGTTCTGATACTAGCAATTGAAATCATCAATTGAAAATTTCCCTGGAAAATCTTTCAAAAAGTGACCTTTAAAAATGGATGAAAAGGGCTTGAATTTGACTTTTTGAAAGATGGAGGAAGTCAATATCAAAGTACGCAAGATTCCTCTTACTCCCCCCTCCTTTTTGGGTAACATTGTAACAATGTAAAACACTGGTTTCATTTTCAGCCTCTGTGACAGAGCACCAGATCCTAAAGAGACGCTTTCCAAACATGAATTGAAATGTCATCTGTCACATCCGTCAGTGTTTGAGTGAAGCCCCTTCTCCCTCTGCAACTCCCCCAGATTTCAACATGCGCTATTTTTGACCTGCATTTGAATCCAGTCTGAAACCATATTTTCTTTGGTCATAAATATATCTGCGCTCATAGATGGAGAAAGGTTTGATATATAAAACGTCAGGTGCCCAGAAGTTAACGCGATGTCTGCGCGTGTCAGTTTGCTGTCAGACAAGACAGAAAAACAAAAAATACACCAAGTTAGTCTTCAGCATGGGACTTATGAAAAATAAAATACAATTTGTATCAGTTTCTTTCAATTCGCTGTAATAAGTTATTTGCTTTAGCTTTCGGCGTGAATGGTTGTTAAAGAATAGCTTAAACTAAGTTTAAGAAATCCTGGCAGGAACACTAGCAAACTGCTCCATTCAAGCAAACAGATGACAACTTGTGCTCACTGATGTTTCCCTTGATGAAGGATAATAAGAACCTCATTCTTCTTACACATTGTAGTCATTTTATTTCAGTGCTCTGCTTTTAACAAACCGGCCACATTGATTGGCAGCTTTAAAGCCATCCAGCTCAATGATGCTCTCCTTTTCCGCGCTGCCTTTTCAACTCATTCTGCCTCTAATATTTTCTCGCCCTTTGCGTTGTGTCTCTTTTGTGTTCACTTATTTGTGGTCTGTCTCTCATTCTCTGCTTGTTTCAGTCTCTTTTTTTCCCTCTCCTCTCCCCCTTTCTCCTTCTCTCCCTTTCTCTCTCTGTTTCTCTGGGGATGTGGATGAAAACGAAGCCTGTTTTATTTTTTCTTCAGAGGGCGCTGAATATTTCAGTTTTGCATTTTCTCTCTTTTTATGTTCTCCCTCTTTTTTCAGGGCCTCTTTGATGTGTCTGTGGATTCGTTATCATTCCGTTTGGATGAGCTCACAAACGCAGATGCGGGGCTCTTGCATGCACTTACACACGCATTCACACACGCACACATTCAACGTATGCACGCACACTGGCTCTTTTGATTCTACAGACCAGAGGCATCCATATGGAAGCTTACATTCAGGTCTGTTTGCCAGTTGTTTCCATGTGCTGCTCCACCCACATTACTCCATACAATTCCTAAACACTCAGCTCAGATGGGAAAGAAAGAACATTTGCATAAGCTATGAGGTTCTTCATTGTGTACTCATGTAATAATTGCATATCTATGGGGTCCCTGTAAATTTCACTATCTTCCCGGTCTGTAAAGCAAAAAAAAAAAAAAAAAAGCTGAATTTGGATAATATTTGCATTTCTCAATTTCATTTTGGTAAATATCATGTTCTCCTTTCTTTACCTTCTTTGCTTATGTCCTTTTTTTTCTTCCTTCCTCCTGCATCCCCATCCTTTGTTCTTTGTTTTCTTCTGTCAGTTTTTCCATCTTTCTTTCTGTCCCTCCTTCCTCTCATTTATCTTACCACTTTCCCTTTATGCTGATTCCATCCATTTCTTCTTGTTTAATTATTTCCTCTCTTTGTCCTACTTCATTTTTTCTTGTGTCCTTCCTTATTATCATACCTTCAATATTTTATTTATTTCTTGTCTCCAATACATTCTCCCTTGTTTCATGTCCCTGAATTTCCCTTCACATGTATCTTTGTAGCATTCCTAAATATGTCTTTCCTTCATTTCTTTTGCAATTCCATCCATATTTCCTGCATTAGTTGTGTCCTACCTCTTTTTTCTCCTTGGCTCTTTCATTCTTTCTTTTATTGTGTCCTTTGTTCTATACTTTCTCGTGTGTGGCTGTTTGTCTCCGTCTTTGCCTTGAATGTGCTCTGTGTTAGATCCTGTCTAGTGTTTTTCCTCATCACTTCTGTCCTTTTTTCAATATTTTCTTCCTCCCCTCCTAGTATCCTAACTCCCTGTTTCCTTTCTCTGCCTTTTTATCTGCTCTTCACTGCCTCCTTTCATCCTTGTGTCCTTTACTCCATATTTCCCTCTTCTCTTATGTCCTATGACTGTGTCTTTCTTGTCTTTCCTTGTATTTTTCCATGTGTCCCTTTGTGTTGTCCTTCCTTCCTTTTTTGTGTCCTTCTGTGTTTCCCTTTTCTGTCTTCTATTTTTTTTTTCTTGCATTCTTCCATGTTTCATTTGTTCCATCCTTGATTGTATTCCATCTTCTCTTGTGTCCTTCTTTAGTTTTCTCCTACATTTTCCTCTGTTTTACTTGTCTTTCCTTTGCTTTTGATTTGTGTCAGTATGTTTTTCCTTCCCTGTAACTTTTCCTTCGTGCAGTCTGATCTTGATTATCGTGTCCTTCCTTTATTATAGAGCTCTTTTCTTTCTTTGTGCACTTTCTTCCATCTCTCACTTTCCTTATTTATTCTTTTTCTTAGTATTTCTAGTATTCACAGTTATCTACATCCTACATTTGTCTTTATTATTTTAAAAGAGCCATGAAGAAACTCTTGACATTTGTGCTTATTAGATATTTTAAGTGAAAACATATAGGAAACAAGTATTTATTTGTTGCTGACTATGCGCATAACTTCCCTTCCTGTGTCTCAACCACGTGTCATACAATAACAAAGGCAGCATGTGGCATTGTGTGGTTAGAACAGCCTGGAAAACGACCACATTCCTGTCGGCTCGGCAACTGAACGGCAGAAACTACTAACCCTTCCCCGGTCCTCCCCCCCACAGTTGGCATTCCCCCCTTCTTTAAAACAGCCGCTGAGGATTGAGGGATGAGAAGACTTCCTCTTTAGAGAAGGCACATCTTTAATTTGAGCCTCTTCTCCTTCCACTTTTCTGACCAGATATCCATTTAAAGCCGACAGGCCGCCCTGGCGCTGGCATCCCTCTTTGCTTTTCCTTTGCTTCTCCACTTCTCCTTGCCAGGCCACCCTGACTCCCTTTTTTTTCCTCCTTCTTCTCATCTCTCTGCTCTGTTATTGATGGTGACACGCTGTCTGCCACTCTAGTGACCACACACATTCTCACGCACAGTTATTCTTGACCTCCTTTACATCCTCGTACAGTTAGTTTCATTTAAAAGTTAGCTCTGGTGGATTTTTCCCTCCTTTTTTCCTCTTGTATCCTTGGAGGTGTAAGCCCAGCAGGTAGTTCCAACACAGCCGTAGTGCTTTCTTTGAGTTGCATTGTCAGTCGCAGAGAGAGTTTGGGACCATGCCTCATGAACAAAGGCCTGTGCACGCCTACGTGCACACACCCGTACACCCGCATGAATTCTCTCTCCTCTCTCAAGTGAAGCATACGTTCAAATCCTTTTTTTTTTTTTTTTTTTGCTCTTCTTTGGAAGTTAGCTATTTCTGTGACATGCTCTCCGTTTCCTGTTCTCCTTTCTTATTCCTTCTTAGTTTCTTTCCACAAATTCTTTTGTGTTCGACTGAGTCCGAGAGCCAGTCATGCAGCGAGTTTGATTAATAATTACAGAGTACACAGAATTGGGAACGGGGAAAAAAAATGCCTCTTTGTTGTTTGATGTCCAACATGAGAAAAACCAAAATTACTAGGAGAAAAAACACTTTAAAGAGGATAGGAACCCTGCACATTCCTTTCTGTATCCGCTGCTTTTGTTCTTGGGCTGTTTTGTTCTTTGCATTCTGCTGTTGCTCTTGTAGTTTTCTTTATTGCTTTTAATTTTGGGAAACATTGTTCTCTTTAAAAACTGAAAATTTACGAATGGTTATGCACACATTAAAGCTAACGCGCGTCGCATGTCCCTACATAGTTTGAATGTTCCAGGACCTTGCAAAAGTATCCACACCTGTTAAAGTCTTCTATGCTTTCCCATCACAATCACAGTCTTACTAACAATATAGTCTTCTAAAAGTTTACTGAAGTGTGGCGTGGATCTGTGTTCAGCCCCCTCAAGTCAACCCTTTGAAGACCCATCTTTCACAACAATTACGACTGCAAGTCTCTTGGGGTATGCTCAAAAGTAGCTCAAGCTCTGTCAGATTGGATGGAGAGTGGCAGTGAGGATGAATTTTTAAGTCTTGCTGCAAATTCTTAATTGCTTTCAGGTCTGGGTTTACTATTCTTTGGTCGAAAGAACCAAAAAATTCCCTTGTAGCCTCAGCTTTATGTTTAAGACTGTCCTGCTGGAAGATGAACCTCATCTTCAATTTTAAACCTTTTGCAGCTTCAAAGAAATATACTTCTAATTTTTTTACTCCGTCCGTTTTTGGATTGATGGTCACCTTGCGGATGAAAAGTGTCTCTACAGCATGATGCTGCCACTGCCATGTTTCACTGTAGAGATAGTGTGTTCAGGTTGATGTGCAGTGTTACTTCTCCACCACTCATATCCGTGAGGTGGGAATCTTCTGAATCAATTAGGTTTTGAGTTCCTTGCACTTGATTCCATACAGTGGAATTAAAAGTAAAGTCGACTGAATACTTTACACCACACTATTTGGATGGGTATTTGTAAAAAAAAAAAAAAAATAAGAAAAAAAAGTTAAAACCGTCGAACATTTTCCTTTCACTTTATGATTCTGATTTACTTTTTGTTTATATATTGCAAATTATATAAACCCAATAACATGTTGAAAAGGTGAACAAATTTAAGGGGTATGTACACTGTACCTTACACATTCCATGAAAATACACACACACCCTTGAAATTTCACACCCTGTGTTTGTAATAGCTGCTCTTCTAATGGGTTTTAATGGATCCCCCACTGGTCAGGATTCCTTCCCCCAGTTGTTCAGCTGCTCAGGGGGCAATAATTATACACACCTTTTTAGAGCGCTCACTTACAAGAACAGGGAAGAAAGTGCACCGACACAAGACCGGCACATGTTACGTCCTGTTCTTTATTTCACACTACGAAACAAAGAAAAGGAAGAATGCAAAACTGGTCATGCAGTGTTATCTGTAGCGCTGACATATTTTTGCATCAGAATGTGGATCTGTGGGATTGTAACTGCAGGGAGCCGGCTGTGCATCGTATCTGTTGCTTTGTTTTACTAAAACTGGATTGAATAGGCTTACTTGCAGGTTTCTACAGGAGTGGTGTGGAGAACATCTCAAATACAAAGTAGGCCAATTAATTGTCCACACATAATTTTCTGACATGCATGATCCAGTAGATGTAGTTTTTTTTACTGTCCAAGAATGACTGAATGCACGAGTTCACCCTGCACTTTATGTGTGACAATCATAAACTGTTTGATGTTCGTGTTGATTACAGGTTTCTAAAAGTGTTTCGCCACCATTCATTTGATGCATTTCACTTTGCATGAATTTGCAAGAAGCCGCACTTTAGGAGCACAGCAGAAAGGTTCAATATTTGAGCAGAAATTTAGGTTAATTGAAGGGCTGGAATTGCCTAAAGGTCTAGATGTGAGTATTTCAGCTCTGTGACTGACTGATCAGTCAAGGGTGCACACTGCCATTTGCCCCGATGTCATCTGGGGTAGAGTAAAAACTCGCCTCGCGTGACCCATGGTGGGAGGGAGGGAGGGTGGGTGGGTTTGTTTGAATGGATATAGAAATAAACCCCTTCCATTCCAACCTTCATATTTACCTCTGTCATCCATCTGCCTCGACATCCGCCCTGTCCTCCACACACACACCCACACTCCTGTGTTGTTAAGCTTGACAGCTGTTCAGTTGCTTCTGTATATGATGTCGAGGCTGGGCATGCTGGCTGCACTCTGACAGGTCTTGGTACGGTGCTGTTCCCCTCAGTATTCCTGTCAATCCTCTTCTACTTGCTCCTCTGTGACCTGACATTTGGCAGCCATAACCACAAACCAGCACGGAGGACACACACAAATTTATAGCGCACAATTGTAAGATAATTTAGGATCCATTTATTGCCTGTTAAGTTTACATTGAATTTATGTAAAACTACAAATTAAATAAATAATGTAAATAAAGAAAATTTACAGTTAAAATTGTGTGCAATTTGACTAAGTACTGATGTGGAAGCAGGTTGAGCCAGTAATTGGGATTCTGTTCAGATAAGAGATTTCCTCTTCAGAATGTTATGTAGGAGCTTATCATAAAAACCTAGAAAGTCAGTGTATGTTTGGTGTGATCATGGCCTCTAAATTTCCTAAAAAGCATCACTTCAATGTTTTATATTAATACATTTAATTACTATATTGTCCATCAAAAATGAATAACAATCTCCTGTTCTTCATATTTAACTGCATAGTTAAGGTATTTTCAGAGTTCCTTAACATGAGAAGTAGATGCTACCCTCTGCAAAGACAACAGCCGACTGGAACACATTCAAATTTATGATAATTGATTGTACACTTTTGAGATCTGGACTCGGCCTATTCTTCAGTTTACCATTTCTCTCTCCTCTTTTCTGCAGCTGATATTCTTTGCCTGGGTGAAGTGTATTCATTCCTTTGTTCTTGTGCTTGCTTTGAAGAGAGATGGAGAGCCAGCTGGACAGGGCGAAACAGAGCCAAAGACAGCAGATCCAGCAGGCCGATTTGGCACTGGAGCAGTTCAAGAAGCAGGTGGAGCTCAGCTCTGAGAAGGTCTACACTGACATGAAACTCCAGGTCTGACACATAAATACAATTCTCACCCTCGAATATGACTGGGATTTGGTCAGATGTGATTAGGTTTGGGCTCTTCGCCAGGAATGTTTGGAACAATGAAGGATGAATACATGGAGAAATCAACCACTTACGGTTCAGGATGTGGGACTGTTTCTGTTTTATAAGCCCAGGGAACGTTGAGCACTGCATAATGAACTGCTGGTCTTTTGCCAGAAGAGTAATCAAAAATACAAAATAAACATAAAACATGTAACACAGAAAATTAAACTTTGTGGCTGAATCGATCCTCACACCAACTCAGATTGAAAGCCAGTGAGGTGAGCTGAGAAGAGGACACAGTGTGATAGAGCCTAAATCTTTGGAAAATCTAGAGAGCACTTTTCTTCTCTCTTTAGGAAACTAAGTACTGCCCAGTAGCAAAACAGCATTTAACACATTAAAACGCCAGCAGAAAGATATCAGTGGTTGTGGAAACTTAGACGTTTTGAATCCCTGGACTTGCATTCATTAATTTTGATTACGGTAATTAATTATGTAGAAATTTTTTATGAAATTTATTGCTTTTTTTTGTTCAGAGCAGAACATTTGTATTCACTTGTTTCTGATATGCCCCTAAACCTGCCGCACAAATGACAACAGAGATGGACAACAAAGCTGCTTATCTTGGCCCACAGGGGATTCATTTTTGCTTCAAAAACCAATCTGATGGGATGCAGGAAAAGACTATTGTTCTGTGCAAATTTTGCAAAAACGCCTTTTATAAGCGGTTCAAACCTAAAATATTATCGCAGTACAAAACATCATCAAACAGCAGCAAACACAGACGTCCCCAAAGTTAACATCACCATATATATATATAAAACGTCATCTTACTATACATATATATATATATGTGTGTGTGTGTGTGTGTGTGTGTGTGTGTCTTTGTTGCTGAGCTCACATGTCTGTTTAGTAAATAATTTAGCTGCCAAAACAGTTTTTAAATTGAGACCACTGCTTGTTGAAACCATATGGTTTTTGATTAAAATAAACAAACCCTGCAATTAACTTGATTAGGAATTTTAGGAATGCTAATATAATAAAAACTGAATATATTTTAAGAGTTTTCACACATCATCACAAGTTGAGCCAGTAAATTTTGTTTTAATTATACTTTTTGGCTTAATTATTTCATTCTGTGTGTTTATATATATATAAAAACATTTCTGCAGTAAAATCATTAAACTCTCTTCACTTATTAACTGCTTTACGCTCAAACAATCTATATGTAAGAGCCAAAAACATAATCACCCTCGGGCCGTTTGCTCTCGTTTGGTGAACTTGTATAAATGAAATCAAATAAAATTCTTCTCATTAAACTTGAATTTTTCCACTAACTCTTAATGACCTCACAAGTTGTAAGTGGGCAGGACACCGGGTGCTTGGGTTCCAGTAGGGAACGGACTGCGCACAATAAGCAGTTACGCTAATTAGTCCGGCAGCCGCGCCTTCCCATCAGAGGTCGGTGTTGCGTGGGCTGCTGTTTATTGGAAAAGTTTCCCAATCAATATGCACTCAGTGTACAACTTATGATGCTGTCCACTGCTATAGGCATTTTTTTTTTATTGTTGTTGTTGAACAAGTCGCACTATGCCTTGTGTGGTCCTAAATGTTTTTAAAATGTTCCGTTTTAAAGAGATTTGCAAGTTTTACTTGCCGATTAGTGAAGTTTTTCACTTAATCGTTGCGTTTGGGGGCACTCTGGGCGTAGGAATATGAAAGACTGTGTGGGAGTCGAGTTTATGCTCGAAAATTCCTTGGCACATGAAACAACCTTTGTTTCCCCGAGACTTAATTTAAAGAAATTAATTATGCCATCTTTTATTTTCCTCTCATTTTGTAAAGTCCTGCCCTACTTTAGGTACAAATATTATTGGATGGATTCATCAGAGTTTTTTTTTTTCCAATAGGATTGCCTCAACATGAGTATTTTTAAATATTTGAACTGGGAGCCTTGGTTCCCCCCCTCTCCTCTTGAATGCAGTACTTTTCCTTCTTCCTTCTGCTTCTGCAGCTCTCATCCTTCCATCCTCTCGCTTGCTCCTTCTTTTCCCATTGAGCCCCTGGCATCCCGATCTTCAATCTGACTTTATCCTCAGCCCACATCAAAGCCGTGGGAGCGCAGAGCAGTCTCCTCTGCATCCCTGTCATCTTCTCTCCCTCTTTCGCTCTTTCCTCCTCTTCCGCCTCCCCTCCCTGCTTGTGCATCTTCCTGCTAAGGCTTTAATGTTGTGGAAAGTACTTCAAAAGAAGTTTTTTACTCTTTTCTCATCCTCTCGTCATTCCTTTCATCGTCTTCGCCGTTTCTCTTTTTACAGATGGTGTGATATCTAAATGGATTATCTGCGTCACTCCTTTCTTCCTCTATTTAAAAAAAAAATAAAAAAATCAGCTTCTTCCATTCAGACTACAGTTAAAGGGAAGATCCTGCCCTATTTTGGTTTGAAAAGAGGAAGCAGCAGCATTGCTGTATAGAATGAAATCTGTGTTGCATGGAGAGTTCAAAGAGGTTTTAGGATTCTAAGCAGATTAATAAAGAACACATTCAGGATTTCGTTGGTCTTACAAACATTGAGATGTTTCTGTAAATTCCTTCTTCTGTTGTTATTTTCTTCACTTCAACAAAGAGTGAAAATTGTTGGCTGTGCGGACGCTAAGATAAAAGGAGGTGATTGTGTTTAATATCTCCTCATGCACAAATATTGCAATCATGCAAATGCAAGATTTGGACTAGCTTATAATTGTCATTCATAAATTACTCTGATTACTTCTTAAAATCTAACTTTACTATTACATACTATGTTAGTATTACATTTTAGAAAGAAGTATGATTTAGAATTAATTGAGAAACAGTGCAAAAAAATTATATTTCACTGAAAAGATGTACAGATTGATGGAGAACATGAGTAAAAATATGAATCTGATCTACTGTTAGCTAATATCTTAAAAAGTAGAATAAAGATTAAGAAAACAGAAACAAATCCTAACTTTGATAAAAAGGTGAAAATTTAATAAATTGGAAAATGAAAATCACATCTAAATATTACTATGAAAACTTTAAAAAGGAATATGCTTTAAAAATCTAGGATCTATTATTAGCTTATATAGCTCTAAATAAGATGTTTTAAGTCCAGAGCCGCCTTTTTTTATTTAAACATATTAAAACTGTTTAAATGTTTGCATATAAACAGGACCAATAGAGCCAATAATCACTAACAGTTATCTAAAACTGAGTAAAAACACATACAACCTAAAGAACACACACATAAAACCTAAAAACTATCAGAGGCTTGCTGAGTTTCTCAGTTACTGAAAAGAGAGATTCTGTGACCTGATTCATATTAGGTGTACAAATTAGTTCATGTTTGTTTCTCTTTGTTAATCTTTAAGTTTTTATTTGTTTCTTCTTTTTTTTTTTATCAAGTTGAGTAAGCAATAACTAATATTCCAGATTCTTGATTCTGTTGTTGAGTAGTTATTAACATTTCATTAAACCAACTTCTGAATATTAATGAACTTAAATGTTATTTAGCTCTGCTGCATATTAGTCAAAGTGAATGCCACATGTTTTGCAATATTGTGAATTGTAAAGGATTTTATCCACACAGGTTTAAAAAATCTTGAAGTTTTTCATCTTGTTGTTTCTTCTTGCTTCACCACCAGATGGAGAAGGTAGAGGAGGACTTGATCCGCTCCAAAACCCTAAGGGAGAACCAGGCCAAGGAGTTCTCTCTACAGCTTGATGCACTGAGACAGAAATATGAGCAGCAGGTTTGTATGAGGCTGGAACTCTGTGTTCTTGCTGCTTTTGTTCCAAATAGTAACGTGTTGTGAGCGAAAGCTTAGCCCGTCAGAGCTGACATCTATTAGGAATACTTTGCTCTTTCCTATCTGTTCTGCCAGATATTTCTCATGCTAAAGGACACGCTTTACATTACGCTTCGATTCCAACCCAATAAATATTTTTATCATGGCCTTTTGAACACTAATGCGGGCTGCATGGTTCATTTGTCATTTTATCTCTTTGGGTCGTTTTCAATTTAGAGTCAAGTTAACATTTCAAAACACAGTGACTGATGGAGAAACATTATACTTAATTAAAACATAGGATTGAATGTTATTTCACACAGCTGAATGAATTATTTAAGCCATGAAAAACACTTGAGGTTAATTTGACATTTTCATGTACATGCTGAAAATGCCAGAAAAAAACTGGGGCTTGACGAACATGCCTGGATAAGGATTAGAGTTTGTCCTGCCCCCACATTCAGTGCAGTGGATAGTAGGGGGAAAAAAAAATAAAAATAGAAGCACAAATAGAGGTTTTTTTATTATACAAATAGTTCTGGCCGGTTTGATGTGAAACTGAGGACAAAAGTGTGGGAAAGAACCCCACGTGTGCTGTTGAGAACAGTGGAAGGTCTGTGATGCTGTGGGCCTGTATCTCTCCTAACAGCCCCATACCAGAGATGATAGCATCATGAACTCTTAGAGATGCCATTAGAGTTTACTTTAAAATTCTGATGATCTGTGCCAGAACATTTGATTTTTCAGCTTGTTAATGTGTCAAATTAACGCGGGAATGGTTCACCTGAGTCAGTAACCACCTATATTACATGAAAAATTTTAATTTTTGCGTGTTATTTTTTTTTTTTTCCTTACTAAATACATGGACTCAAATTAAAGTTTGGATTTTTGAATATGAGATTATGCAATTGGTGCACTTGAATTTACTGGTCTCATTCCATAACACAATTATTGTTAAGTTTAAAAAGAAACAATAATAATGCTTGCATTGCCCCATGTTGACAGGTTCAGTGTGACCATGTGACACACCATAAGGGTGCACCACTAACTGCTGTAACGTCTCCATATCCCTTCCGTATCCAGAGCGTGATTGCTTTCCAAGCACCAAACTGGCACCAAACCTGTACGTTAATAAGCATGCTAACTCTCATTTTCTGGCTAGATGGAGTTTACGCTGCGTGTAAATTGCGGTAGATTGATGTGAAAGAAGGGGTATGAGGCCAGTGTTACTTCCAAGGAGAGGGGAGAAAAATTTCCTTACTAAAATGCACCACGGCTGAACGGCTGTGTTGAATTGCGTTAACCATTTCTTAGAAAAAGAAGAAAATAAAAAATCTTATAACACAGGAGAGTTGGTGGAAAATACACATATTTTAACTGACATCAAACAGTGCAAGTTAAGTTGTCTAAAAGTAAATATTGTTTCCCCCAAACTCTGATTTGCTGCAACAAAGTAATGATTTTCAAGTTGTATTTATATGATGATCATCGTCTGCTGAGGAGGCGAAGCTGGGATGGCCAAACATGGTGATCAGGAACGCTTTTCTCTATAAGATAAAAACAGACGATTGATTTCGCTGTCTGATGAGAGTTTTTTCACATCAGTCAACAGAAATTCATTCGAATGGACAGGAAGACTGTTTTATTACTTATGAATGCTATTTCATGTTAGATTTTTTTTGACACTTTCTTTGTGAGCTCCCAGTCTGTCAGGCCTGCATGTGTGTGTTGTTGCTTCCGCTCCAGAAAGATTGGTGTCACAAGATTGAAGGGGTCATGGTGCTGGAGTCCGTTCGGAGAAGCAAATTCCCTCCAGGGCGGCTTTAGTGATACTTTTAAGTGGAGAAATAGATCAGAGGGGAGCTGTTGGCCAGCTGACCCTCCACGCTGTCAGGCACGGTTTCTGGATCTAGCTTAAATTCAGAGTGGTCTTATAGCTGGTTTGGAGTCGAGAGCTTAACACTTAGGGGAAATGCTTTACAGCTTTACTCTTCATGTGTCAGACTAGCGCATTAAATGAAGAAGAAATCTAGTTTGTAGACATATAAGTATATAAGTAGCTAGAGCATGTATTTATTCTCTCTCTTTGGAACTCTCTGTCCATCAAACCCTACAATGAAGAGAAGACGGTTGCCTTTTTTCCATTTCAGAATTTAACTCCAGCCGTTTTTCCGCTTGAGATCTGTCTTGTCTGTCCTCTTTAGAGCAGAAGAAGCCCTTTTACCTCACTGTCCATTCTCAATTTGTACCACACAATTCTCTGGAGCTCCAAATTGTGCCCTAACTGACTCACTGTTTCCTAAAAAACTGCCACGCTGGTCCATTTAAGAACCGCAGCATCCTGTACTGCATGCGTCTCATGCGTAATGTCACATCCAGGCTCTTTTTAGGGAATGCTCTCTATTTGCTTCTCTCCTCTAATTGTTGATTTCACATTATATCAATGTCGCCCATTTCTGTTATCCAGAACACCCATGTTATAAAGTCTATCAGCCTCTGTCAAAGTTTGACAGAGTTCCTCCAACATAAATCTAATGATTTCTGTGAGGCAGCATATTATGCATATATCTCACGTCTTAATGAGTTGTTAGTAGAGATGATACATTTTATCTGTTGGGTTTTCTATAGTATCAACATCACCAGTAGCAGCATAAGAAAGATGATCTTCATATTTGAGCTTTACTGTTATTTCCTCATTTTCAAACCAGTTTTGGATAAATAAATAAAAACGTCTTCCGAAGCATAATATATGTTTTAATAGTGTGTGTTTTATTTGAAGGAATAAAGGTCCTTTATTCCGGGCAGTCTGTTGCCAGAATACAACAGACTGTCAGAATGCACTTTCACTAATGCCAAACATCACTTTCTCTCAGGGTGTTTGGCAAAACTAGAGTGGCATTCAGAAGTTTACGTGAACTCATCATGGCTGGGTCGCTATTTTCTGGAAGACTCTGAAATTGAATTTCAGCTTTTTTTGTGTCACAATAAGTAAGGAAAAATGTTTTTGGTTCCAGACTTAATTTCATGTTTTTTGTCTAAATGTTCTCCTTCCTTCGAGTATTGATGAGCATTTGACTTCTATTCCTCTTTTTGTCTTCTCTTCCTTCCATCCTTTGTATCTTCTTGTTAATTTATTGCATCATTTGTAATTTCTTCTTTACGTCTTCCTGTTTCCCTCCCTTCATTTTGTGCCCTACCTCCTCCTTATCTGTTTCCTTTCTTGTCCTGATTTCTTTCCTTTCTTTTCTTCCTTCTGTTTTTTCTTTCATTTTTTTAGATCCTTTTGTTCCTTCTGTGTGTTGTACTTCCCTTCAAACTGTGCATTTCTATCCACCTCCATGTCTTTCTTCTTCCATTTCTGGTCCTGCAGGTATTATGTGCTAACCCTGCTAACAACACATGTCTGACATTAATTTATTATGTCAGACATAATAAATTAACATTTCAAAATATTACCATTTCGAAATGGTAATATAAAATGCATAAGAATCCTTTTTTGGGTAATGAGTTGGATGTTTTTGGGTTTTATCATTTTGTCTTAATTGTTCTTTTTAGGGTCGACTGACATAATTTAGAAGTCAACTTGGGTAATTTCGAAAAAGAAAGAATTGAGTGCACAAATTTTTTTTTATACTGTAGTTCTGGCTGAATATTTTAGCCCTTGTTGCCAAAAATGGTAGGATCCATTTGAATTAGTTAGTATGCTGGCACAGACTCTTCCTTTTCAGCAAAAGTCCGCACATTTTCTACAGGGCTGAATTCTGGGCCGCTCCAGAAGCTTAAATTTTTTTTTGCTGTGTGCGTTTGAGATTGTTAAGTTGTCGATTTTCGGCACAGTTTATAAATTTTTCGATGATTGAATGCAAACCTCTGACAGTCATTATGCAACAAAACCAGAAGAATAAATCTTTGGACGCCTAAATGAGCATTTAAATGGCCATCCCTACTTTTTAAAGTTGGAATCCAGCTTCCTGGAGATATTTCCTCATTCATTGCCCACTCTGAATAGTGCTTGGTGTTCACAGCCAGTGCCATGGACAGAGCAGACATCGGGCACAGAGGCTGTCGATCTTCGCTCCTCTGGTTGGCCAGGTAGGGTGCCGTCATGCACAATGTGTGCGGATTAGCTTCAAAGCAGGGAGGCTAGTGGGCCCCGGGCCCCTGCTGTCCTTTCAGGGCTCGGACTGCGCCAGAGCGGCGGGACGACGTGGGGGTTGCTTGTCCCTCACTCCACCACAGGGGAGTGGGAACAGAGTCTGGGAAAGGCTTGGGAGCTTCACCGGCCCGGCCTTCACATCCCAGCAGGTGACTCCTCTTACAGCTCAGCTAGAAAACGGACTTGCTTCAACTGACAGGATGATTAAACCCTGAAAAATTCAAGCTTTTTGTCCCATTACAAGCATTTTCCTCTATGACACTGTGATGTTATAGACTGAAGTTTTTGCCAGACTTAAATCTTCAGGATATTTATGTTTCAACCTTTCCCATTTATAAAATTTTCATAAATATTTCCTTGAATGTTGGATTTCACCCTTAAGGTGCATAATCCTTAAACATCCACACGAATATTATCTTTTAAACTTTTAAATTGAAACTGTCGCAGAGGGACTGTCAAGAATCATTAAGTGTCTTCCTCTCAAACGTTCGTACTTTTTCAGATTATAATAATCATCATATTCTTCGCCTAAGCCGATTTTCACATTCTGTCAAGCGCATAGCATGGGGCATGGTGGTTACCGCCGCCAGATGGCTAACCCCTACCAGCTTTCTTACATAGCATAAACCGGCGACCCTTTCATATGCCGACCTCAGAATGAGACGAATGAGACCAGCCACAAGGGAGAGACTTGGACATTAAGGGCCAGTCCCTACAATTAGCAGTGGGAGGCTTGAGGGTTGGGGGTGTGGGGAGCAGGATAGATGTAAACACGTCTCATTATGTTTTCGTGTCTGGTGATGTGAGGATGCTCAAAAACTTTCCGCTTTCTTTTTAATTTTAATTTTTTTTTTCTACCACATCCCTTCTAATCTTGCTTAATTAGCCCAGCACTCTGGTTGGATGAAAGTGTTGGTGGAAACGGGACGATGAAGATTAAGAAAAACGTACATGGACAAGTTGTCATGACGACAAGGTTTGGAGCGCGTGTGTTGGCTGATGAAGTCTCTTTTTTGCCGGCTTGTCCAATCAGATGGCTGAGCAGCACGCACAGCACGAGCAGGAGAGGACGCGGCTACAGCAGCAGCACAGCGCGGAAAAGGACAACCTGGTCCAGGAGCACCAGCGGGAGGCGAGCAGCCTGGAGAGGCAGGCCAGGGCCACCCTGCAACAGCACCAGCAGCACGCCCAGGAGTGGAGGAAGCACGATGCCCAGGTAGGGGGTCTCGACAGATCAACCTTCACAGATGCAGACACACTCACACACACACACACACACGCCAACACATGCTGACCCGCCGCTCTCCCGTGGATAACCGTTTCGCTTTTCGCCCATTGACGTTGTCCTGGGGTTTCAAAAGCACAGCGGGTTGAGACACTTTTTAACTTGAAGCAAGGCACGTTCTTACTCTGGGTGTGAATAATTTTTCTGATTGCTGCGTATTTCGTGCGAGAATTTTAAATATGGATGTGCGAACAGAAAAATACTTATGAATGATGGCGAGCTTTGGTAATAAAACAGAGAAAACTAAAGGAAACGAGGAAAAACTAAGGAAACGCAAGAAATCCAAGTTTCAATGTTAGTTTCCAATTGTTTAATTACCAAAGCAAGTTTCTAGAAGCCACTATAAAGGTTTAAAACACTAAAGTTATCACTTATGTATGCAACCAAGCGTTATTGTGTTTTTATTTTTAAATCCACACTTTTAGACGCCCTGGTGAGCTTTCCAATCTGCAGGCGAAGTGTATCTATTTTACAGGGCTTTGTCCTCTCACCGCTGGAAGTCGTCTCTCTCCAGAAAGCGCAGTTTATTCTCTTATTACAGCATTTTCTTGCACAATGACCTGTATGAATTCTTGATCTGAATCAATGGACTTGTCAGACATTGAGGGGGCTATTCTTTTATGATTTACCCCCAAAACAGCAGGTCTTCAGCCTAAACCCCTCCACTGGGTTTTGGGCGCTCTCCAGCCTGGGTGATAGATTGGAGCTCTGTAGGAAGCTATTTGATAAACCAGCCCCCAACTGGGATTGTTTTTTTGGGTTTTTTTTTTTTTGACTTGTCAGGCTTCGTGGAGAAATTAAACTTGTCAGCATGGAAAATGTTTATTTATTGGACTTTGGGTAGAAGACGGTAATTTGAGAAACCACTTGGGATGACACTTTTGGTGAAAACTGTTTATAATTAGTTAGTTTGCACTTTTTTTTAGATGAAAGTCAAAAGAAAGAATTAAACAGTAACACAATCTTTATTAAATTTGTATATTTTTCTTTCATTTTTTTTTTAAGAAATGATTTTGTAACGGAAAAAACATTTAAGCATTAACTACTTTGCCGCTCCCTATTCGTCTACAACTGATTGACACACCTAGACATTAACAAACACATTTATGGGTAAAAGCTATCCAGAAGTGCCAAAGTAATATATTTCTATAGACTTTCCGAAAATGTAATCAAAAAATATTATTGTTTCGTTTCATGACGTGATAGTTTTGAGTAGCGTTGTTTTCGCAGCATGTAAAAGTAGGACCCATTTCTGAGAAAGTGATTTCTGGAGATGCCGCCACCGCAGGATATGGCTGCTCACAACGCAAAGCTCCGCTCATGTCAAAGTGACGTACGGCTTGACAGATCTTGGCATCTGACGACGTTGGGGAGGAGGGTGGACTGAAAACAAAGTTCCCCCAATCCTCATTTCATATTCTCAGTTCCTGTTGTTTGCCCGTTCAGCAGTTTAAAGAAGCCATATGACGGCTGTCTAATGTCAGAGCGTCAAAATCAACGTTTCAGGCCATGAAAAGAAGGAATATACTGTGACAATTTCTCTGACACTGACAACTACAGATTGGGTGAAGACATTTTTTAGTATAGTGTTTGGATGCAGAGCGTTTTTTTCAGCCAGTTAAAACATTGCAAGGGTTGTTTCGCATTATTTTCACCCTGGTTCGGACAGACAAAGCTGTAGTCTCGGCTTGTCTTCATGCTTAATAAGTCTAAACTTGGCAAAGAGGAACAGCCAACTTCAGTGACTCTCTCCCAGGATGAGTAATAGCTGCTCATCTCCTGGTTGTGGCAAGACTCTAATAAACAGCATTCCTGGCTCCCGGCTTGTGTTTGAGCAGGAGAGCGGATGTGTCGTCGCAGCAGCTGGAGGGAAGAGCTAAAAAATTTGAACAGGGACACGACTTCATCCCACCAGACTGCGTCAGTCAGCAAACTGTGCTGCAACTCATTAGACAGGCTGCATCACCCATCTGTTGCTCGCTTGGGGTTTCTACATCATTTAGCACGCTGCTAAATGCACACAAATATATCCTTTCTTCTTATTTATTGTCCAGAACTTAATTAGAGTTGCAATTTAGGGTTCCGGTTTATAATTTTGATGGTCGTAGACCTCTTCTTAGCTCAGAAAATTAGGTTTGCACCCACATGGTCTGTGGTAAACACCTTGTTTTAAACTTTTCTAAAGTGTGATGAGGAGATTCCAGTCATTAGTCCGTAATGATGCGATATCTCGCCGCCTGCAGCCTGCTGTGTGTTTCTGTTAGCTGATTAATGCCCCCCAGAGGATGAAGTGGTGCCTTAATTTGATTCAGTGATCCAACACCAGCATGCATTCCTGACTCTTGATTTTAACCCCCAATCCATTTCATATTTTACATGTTTATTTCTTTTTGTTTTTGTTTTTTCAGTTAGGGCAAACAATAAGTTGGCTTACTCATAAAGCTTTTTGAAATTAAAATTCCAAATGATTTCCACTCCAAAAAAAAAAAAAAAAAAAAAAAAAAGAGACAATCTCCTTCAGGGGTTTTCACAAACTCATAAAAAGTCTGAAATACATCCAGGATTTCTCTCCTTGGTCAACATTTACAGTGGGTTACATTCATAATTTGTATGTTTCTTCATTTGCTTGTTCCAAAATGTCACTGGAGGCACTGGCAGCATTGGTTGTGGTTCTTTTTTTAAGCAATTCCAAATGTCTTTCCCACAGGGTTTGGACACTTTTGCAGTTTGTTTAGGGAATAAAAATGGACTCATCCTTTACCAGCTCAGTTATCGCAGGAAACTTTATGTAACAAGATTAGGCTTGAAAATAGGACTCTATATTTTATATGATGCCAACTTTTTTATTTTTAACATGCTTATTTCTATAACCTTTACATCTTTTGCAAAATTGTTACTTTCCCCAAAAAGCTTCTTGTCGACTGCCCTCCGGTGGAAGATCAAAGTTAAATATGGCTACGCACGCCTATGAAGATTCAAAGCTTTCATTGATTATGGATTTTCTTTAAAAAAATGCTTGCATAAAGCATGCAATGTTTTATTGAAAAAAAAAAGTAAACATGTATCATTTGATACAACTGTGTGTGTCAGTTGATTTTTACCGGATTTCAGTATCATAATATTAAGACGTTCGATTAAATCATACCAGTTAGCCAAAAAGTTAACAATGATTATTACTGAAATCCTGATTATATCTGCAATATAATTGTTTTTTGAAAATAATTTAATTCAGAAGATAAAGTATAAAACTTGTTGTCAGTAACTGTAACACTTCGGCGGCATGTGAAGTAGTCAAAAACACATGCATAATAATTCATTTAAATTATTGCAACCCAAACCAGTGCCGTCTGGACACCATCCAGCAGGCCACACTGTGCCATTCAGATTTCTTTTCCTCCCCGCAGCTCCTGTTGAAAGAATTATATCTTCTAAAAAAAATGCACTGTGGCAAGCAGAAGGTGTGTTTGCCCTGTAACGGTACTGCAGCTAGGTAACATCGATGAAAAATCAATGAATAAATCTGCTGGATCTGATGAGCCACAGACTTAACTTATTACTTTACATGTAATGCATCTTACATTAATTTATGTATATGTCGTATTTAAATCCTAAGGATCCTGAAGGTCACAATAAGTTTTTATTTTAAGTAAAACTCATTGAAACCTGCAGAAACGTATTTCTTTCGAATTTAAAGCCCATCATTCCTATTATTTCCCACCTGTTTCCCCTCAAACCTTTGGGTGGCTGTTATTTTCTCCGGTAATTATTTCTCTTCTGAAGGATCGTACACACCATCTGGACTTCAATAGCAGAGGAGAAAGTAGAAACTTATTTGAGTTCTTTTGCCTCATTCGTGCTGAACGAAATTATGGAAGGTTTTTTTTTCCTTGTTGTTGCTTTCTTTTTTCTTTTTTTTTTCCAGAGGTTTACAATCCCGAGACTCGATTAAACCGCATCAAATGAAAAGGATGATGACAGACTGTGTCAAAGCTGAGATAAAAAGGACAGCCTAGACTGGGATGGTCTCTGATGTGTTGTCATTCTTGCATAGAAATTGTTTTGTTACTTGGTAACAATTTACTATTTCAGCAGAAGGTCACATGTTCTGACTACACGGCATATTTAAAGTTGCTGGGTCTCGCTCTACAGTGTCTTATAAATATTAAACTTCCTGTGTTAGGCTCTGTCAGTCTGCTTGTCTGTGGTGTTTATCAATGTCTTTCTTTAGAAAAGTTAATTCATATTTGAATTCAGATGATTTCTGTTTCATTTTCTCCCCCATCATCCCAGTTCTGATCACAGCTGAAATCTTCAGTGAACGCTGGTGCTCTGATGCGTTTCAACATGCTTTCATATAACAAATAAAAAGGGTTTAAGAGTTCAGACATTTCATAGAGAACAGAAGTCGCCATGAACATGAAGAACACGCCAAACAGATCTGTGATAAAGTTGTGAAGAAGTTTAAAACAATTTTTAGGTTAGAAAACATCTTGAACCTTGAACATCTCACAGAACTCTCCTCAATTCAGGGTTAAAAGCTAAGTAAATACAGGACAATCCTGCTAGAGACTGGCAAATAGTTGAGGCTGCTTAGGATGACCTAAACATAAGGAACTGTTTAGATCAAAGCTTTTCCATATGTTAGAATGGCCCAGTCAAAGTCCAGACCTAAATTAAAAGTTCAGATCTTCACCAAGATTAGAAAATGTACATTTGAAAACATTTTTTGTCCAATCTGCCCAAGCCTGAGCTGTTTTGCAAAGACGAATTAGCAAAACGTTCAGTTTGTTGATGTGCAAAACAGGTTGATGCAAACTTTTATTACAGCAAGAGTTGTTTTTACAAATCGGTTGACTTTCCTGTTCCTTTGGGGTATGGAGAAGAGTTTTAACCTCGTGTAGACCATGGAACAAAAGATTGATCTGTTATGGGCTACTGACTCAGGGCCTCCTGAAGACAAATGCTCACCACTACTTTCAGATTTTTTTTAGTATAGCCATTATAATTACAGTACTTTGTGCTGGTCTGCAGCATAGAATCTAAATAAAACATTGGAAAGTCCGTGGTTGGACAATGACGTGATTTTTTTAATGTAAATAAATGCATTTATTATAAATTGCTGTTGTACCCAGAGCAAAGTTTTTATGTGTTTGCTATATGTCAATACTGAGATTACTGCTCTGGATGATTATATACTTAGTTATTAAGAGACTTAAAAAAAAAAAAATAGTATCAACTTTAGTCAAACAGAGAATTATGCATTAAAAACACCCCAGGGTTCACATGGTATTGCTTCTTGCCCTCGATTGCAAAAGCGGAGCAGAGAAAATTGCGAACGATCAGACAGAATTTAGGGGACACGATTTCATGTTTGTTTTCTTTGAATTTGCTGCTTGTTATTCTGAGTGTGTGTGGCAGCTGGAGACTATTCGTCTCTATGCGCACGCCCTCGTACACGCGGGGAGATCTGTGTGCGTGAACCAGTGTAGACAAGAGTGTAGCTGGTAGCCACAGCTCCTGCTTGTTTACATGGCGCTCCTTTTAAGTCCCTTTTGCTTCTCCTCAGTGTCCCCTAAATAAAAAGCACCTCAGACACTCGCTGTCTGATAGCCTTAACTCGGTGTTGTCCTGGGATGCTCGGGCCTTTCTGGCGGCTGGGGACTGAGCAGCAGGCAAGAGCACATGCTGAAACAAAGGAGAGTAATGAGGATGTGCAATAACTGGGGAATAGGTGCAATACAGGTATGTTGGAGTGAAACAGCGTCCTTCATCTTAGACCACTCAAAACTTCACTGTAATAGTTATTGCCTATTGCTTCTAATTGGTGGAGTCATCCTAGAATGCCTTTAAGGATCAGGCGCCTATTTTCATAGATTGTCTGTGCATCCTTAAATTTATGCATCTAGAATTAAGGCCTTGAAATGTGCCTTAGAAATATGTGATTTTGCCTTAAATTATCTCAGAAGTCTTAGATGTGGTCATGGCGGAACTATTTAATCTTGTATGTGTTGTTTTTTTGTTAGTTTTTTGGGACTGTCAGGCCAAAGTTTGAGTAATCGGCAGACATCGTTGTTGCTTTGTGTTACTCGAGGCTGTTGCGACTACCAGTAACCAGTTGCTAGTAAACCCTTGCTTGCTAGCTAGCTAGCTTTTCTGTATCTATCATGACTAAGTGCAAGTTCGCTGTACGTTTGTTTTCGCCAATGACTCATTTCTATTGTCAACCCATACGGGGCTAGGTGCATTCTGTGCAAAAATATCTGATTTTAATGCAGTAGGATTCCCCAAACTTCCTGTACATTTATAGATTTTTCCATCTTAAATTTCAGTTAAGGTGACATTAAAAGTCCTTAAAAAGTATTAAATTTGACTTCCTGAATCCTGCATTTACCCTGATGTAGTACAATTACTGTACTCTAGCTAAATAGTAAGGGTCCATGTTCCTTATGAGAACAAATATTTTCATTGCAAATGTTCCCTCTGCCACATCTCTTTCAAAACTGTCTCCATCCTCCTAATCATGTGATGTTTTTTTTTTTTTGGGGGGGGGTTATCTTTCTTTTTGACATTATCCAAACTGCAAAGATCTGGCTCCCACTGCTCATGTTAGAGCAGTTTATTTTTACAGTCTTTGCACTCACTTGTGCTTATTAGCATTTCTGCTATGTTATGCTAACTCTCACTGGCAACACTATTAAAACGTGCTCTACTGAGAAAAGTCAAAGCTGAGAGGTT
Source organism: Gambusia affinis (assembly GCF_019740435.1). Lineage (NCBI taxonomy): Eukaryota > Metazoa > Chordata > Actinopteri > Cyprinodontiformes > Poeciliidae > Gambusia > Gambusia affinis. The sequence continues at coordinate 12,168,167 of NC_057886.1, read as the reverse complement.
TGAAAGGGGGGAGTTAAAGTGAGGAGTTCACTGCAGAGGCCACCACCCACATCCATACAGAGTACAGTACAAACGCCTGAATTTCCACTGACTCCTTTTCTCTGATACTGTATCCAATTATCTCTTTCCGTCAGCCCATCTCTATTCTCAGGCATTACCCTTTCATTTAAATCAATACATCAACTAAATGTTCAGAAAGACTTTCTACCTTGCAAAATGCATAGAAATATAAGAACTTTTCTGCATTTTCATTCCTAACCTACTGAGTAGGAAAAAAAATATACAAAGTCTAATAACTTTTCCTCCTCCCTATGCATTTTTATGTCAATCTACAGACAATTTCCAATTTGGAGGCCCAAGTGTCAACTCTACACGATGAGTTCCAGCAGGCCCATGAGCAGCACAAGCAGAAGCTGGCCGAGATGGCGCTGCTTCAGGAGGAGGAGAGGCAAAAAGCGATCCACGCCAAGGAGGCGTCGATGCAGCAGCTGCGCTCCGACATGGAACGGATGACCAACGATCTGAAGAAGAGCCACCAACAGGAGATGGACGCCAATCTGGAGAAGGTAAATAGGGGAAGAGATATGAGTGAATTCTGTTGTAAGTTCTCAGTATGTTTTATTGGAAGTAGTCCAAGTAGTGGAGTGGAAGAGAAGTTGTCGATTTTTATTTTTTTATTTTTTTTTTTTATACAAAATGAGGTGTCTCGCATTTGTGCTCAACCGCATCAATCTGCTGCTGCAGCAGGAACCTGGGACATCAACAGCTTTAACCCAAAATGGTTGCCTTCACTACCACATAGCATGTAGAAATATCCCATGTCTGTGTTGCACTTCAAGTGCTAAACTTTACTCTTTGATTCTATAGATTATTGTTTACATGTGTTAATGTCTGTGCATCATGCAAATGTTTGTCCTTCTTTCAGTCTGCTATTTCCCCAACTTTAAGTTTGTTCTCGGTATTACAAAGATTTTAAATGTAATATATAAAACACACACAGTAACGCTGTGTGGATCTTTGTGATTGGAAATGCTGTTTTTTTAAATGTGCCTGTGTGTAAGTGTTCGTTTTGAGCTGCAGCTAACAGTATTTTTATCTTCATGCTCTAGGTGTGTAATTTTACATTCTGTTTTGCAAGTTCTTCCATTCAGACTCTTCTGCAAAATGATGCTGCATATGCACCAGACATTTCACAAGACTCCTTCTATAACTATGTACAAGGCCAATCTGTACATTTCAAGTAATCTCAATGCAACAATCCCAATCTTTGTCTGTTATGTGCATAAGAACAATTGAGGTAACAATTACGGCACACTGCTAAAGTAGATTTTTTTCTTTTTCTTTTTCGATTGATTTCGTCAATCCAAAAAAGTAAAATGATCGTAAATCATTCTACTTCAAAACTACAGATTAAAGTTGTCGAGTTAATTTTCTGCAACACTACATGGTTTAGATTTGTTTTATTCAACCAGACTAGTCCCCCCCTTCTGGTCAGTTGACAGAATGCAACCTTCACCTGAAAGATGTGCCTCCAACAGGATTTCAGGAAAGAAATTAATTGTTGAAATGCCTTATTTAGATGTTTAAATCAAATGAAAAGTAAAAAAGTTAATTTAAAAAATTGAATTACTAATATATTTTTTTTGCAGCTGTTGTTATTTTATTGATGCTTCTTCAGTTTGCATCTATATTTACACAAGCTCAAAACTAGCTTTTTAGAATTTTGGAAATTTTGTAAGTACTTTTGTTACATTGTCTTGCACACGTACATGTACAAGATGTGACCTTTTTTTTGTAATGCTCTTTCTGCCTGGCCAGTCAGTTCAGGTGGCTGCCTGTGTCCATTTCTATTTATTTTTGGATTGATCAGTTCTCTTTGGGATTTCCACTGGGGATATTGGTGTAAACCCATCCTGCTTTAAATGTCTTATCTTTATCCCTGACCTGCCTAGTGGGCATCTTTGCTCTCCCTGATGCTCTTTGCTTTTCAGCTAGGCCTTGAAAGAACAGCTATATTCATCCAGAGCATAAATTAAACACAGGAGTTGAGACTTGGTTGCAGTGGATTTCATTTTGGTCCATCATAGGATAGATGAAGACATATAAAGATAGATTTTATTTTATTAGTTAAAAATATTGAAAAGCATGAACTGTTTTTCTTTTGTTTCACTCATAAAAGCGTTGAACCTTTTGGTTGCTACCAGATAAAATGTGAAATAATACAAAGGGTGTGGACACTTAAACCAGCCATTCTATATCTTCAGATCTTTTTTTTTTCTTTCCTTCTTTTTGTTTTTTATTATTCCTCTTTCCACCTTCGTAACTCAACCCACATTGCAAAATCACTCGTAATCTTTTGCTAGTCCAGCAGGAACTGACCTATGGTGATGCTGATCAGAACCTAATCCTTCCACAGGGCCCCTCAAAGAGAGCGTTTTCATTAGACACCATCCCACATCAGCTGCACAGCATTAGCTCCGGAATGCATGCACCTCCAAAACACTTAGGCACCATTTTGGCTCCATATGGCACACAGAACCGAGGGTACTGATGTGGTAGAAATCCTAAAAAAAAAAAATGCCTCCAGCTTTTCTTCTTTAGGTGCTTGAAAGCTGTTTTGTTGCAAACACTCAGTTTGTCTCCTTCTCTCTCCTTACATCTTTTTGTGTGCGTAAGGAAAAACAATCCACAGTTGTCGAGCAATCTGGAGAGGATTCAAAGCAGTGCAGCCGTGTGTTGAACTCTGACTGATAACGCTACCAACTGTGTGCTAGTTTCACTTTTTATAAGCGAGATTAATGAGTTCTCCCTCCTTTTATGGCAATTAAAAGAGGATGTTTCTAAAAAAAAAAAAAATTCCTCAGCAAAGGTTTGACCATCTTATTCCCCCCGCCTTTTATACTTTCTAATCTTTCTCCAAGTTTGACTTCAGATGAAGGAAGAAAGATTTTCACTTTGTCGTTGCACCCATAGGACTGAAGTCAGTCAGGCCTCAGATCCATATTGACTCGAACGCCCTGTTTTGTAAGCTAAAAATTTCTCAGTCTTTTGATGCCAACAGAAATGCTGTCCTATGCAGTCCACTGTGCTCTTAGAAGTAGAAGCAGGACAGCTTTCCCCCGCCTCCTTTTTTCCTAAACACATCTTCAAGATTTTGATGGAAAAAAGGCAGGAGAAATCCATTAAATCCATGAATGGATTCTCATCAAAGACGCGCGAGTTTAAGGGATAGGCAGTGGAGAGAAAAGGGCTGGAGTTGTGGTGGATCTTATTGGGAGTATACTGTCAAAGCTGCTGGAATGAAATAATGAGAACCAGAAGAATCAGAGGAAATAAGACCAGACTGAGAGATAGTCCTACACATTTGATCTGCGCCGGAAAGAAAGCAGAGAGGGAAAACGGATGGAGGCAGGCTGAGGGAAAGTTGCGACACTATTGAAGTTTATCTTTGCTGGTGTGTATCCGAGTGTGTGTGCGCATATGTTCTGGGGTGAGAATGAGTACACACAACCTCAGACCTCTCAATCACCCATGCTGCAATGAGGGGACTGTGAGACTGCCTCTGTGCCTGATAAAAACGCCTCATCTCTAGGCTACAGTGAGCAAGAATCCTGCCTTTCACCCACACCACCTCCTTATCTAACTTTCTTTCTCTGCTCCACACCTCCACCCTTCATCTTTATGTCTTCCCCTATATCCTCACCACCCTCTTTAAGTTGTGGCAAAGCTCAGAACATCAGGTGGTTGTCAGAAGCTGGTCTTCACCACAAATCTGAGCTAGGCAGTTTGGAAGCAATTCTCATCTTGTATAAATGTATAAATTCACACTTTGCATACTTTCCCTGGCATATTAAGGAGAGTAGACGTTTGCAGTAAGTGTCCCAGAGTTTTGCTGGTAGAGTAAAACTTCTTTGTGCAACACAACAGTACAATTTGCGCTCACGCTGGAGAGGTGAGAAAATGTGAGACAAAAGATCAAGAGGCTTCAGGTTTGAGGAAATGAATAACGTCTGGAACCGTGAGTTCATATTTACTTTTAGTCTGGAGAGGATGGCTCTTTGAACTGCCAGAGGAGATTAGATGGAAGAAGAAAAAATCTCTGAGATGTTTGCGTATGACTTTCTGCGTGTTCGTGTCAATGCTAGCCTGCGTGCTTGTGAGTATTTGAGTGCATGTGTCGCACTAATAGTTACCTGAAAAGAACCCCAATTTTCATGGAATTTAATTGCCGATATGTCGCCTTGTATATTTGTAAGTATTGCGCTCGGTGACAGATGACAGAAATAATCACAAGAACAGTTTCTGATTTATCCTGAAATGTGAGAAAATGTTTCTGTGCCTAATTTTACTTGAGATCAAGGGCGTTTGGGAATTTGACAAGAAAAAAAAAAAACACCTGGTGGCAAAACGTCAGCAAGTGACAAAGCTGTTTTTTTGGCTTTGAGTAACCAAACCTTACTTTCTCAGTCTCACATGTGTTAGCTTGTGGCAGGTATGAAATCTTAATAGCATGAAAACTTTGAATAATAACACCCTGGTTTCACACTGGATCTAATTGGTGTAAAACAGAGAAGTACCAGCCGTTCGTACTGTTGCTAAATCTCACTAGTGAGATGCCATCTCAGAATTACAGCAGTTTTGTTGCCATCATTTTTTAAAACCTCAGTATAGTTTGACCTTAACTCTTTAATGCTTACTAGTGTCCTTTGTGATGTATCCCATGGGAACATGTCAAAATGAGAATTTAGTCTTATTATGACGTGGCTCATACCATTTTTACTCTAAATAGGAAAAGTTTAAAAGCTCCATCCTTGAAGCTGATTTGTTTTCTTCCACATGTTACCGTATCCTATATGTGGAACAAGAGCTTTGAGCTTCAGGCAGAGAGGGCTTTTTAAGAAATGCGACATACTTTCACCACCGCTTGTGATTTTGGTTTTGTTCTACCGTTAACTTCCCTATAGACATAAAACTTTTACATCTATTTCAGATTAAATGTGCGTTTCAACATTAGATTAAATCATGTGTGTCTTCTGTTCATGATACCTAGTTCTCTTTAGGTTATTTGTATGGAAGACGTATATCTAAAAATTTGTTTTAGAATTTTGAAGTGAAGAACAAAGTTTTTATCCATAGAAAGCTGGGTGAGCGGATTGCAGCAAGCTCTTGGTTTATCGACTTAGACAGAGATTTTAAAACATCCTGTTGGCTGTTTGCTTCAGAGAAACCGTTTGTTTATGACTTTTGTTCTAAGTGACCTGAGATGCCTCAGCTTTCACACAGTTTTCCATGAGTGCATCCACAACTCACTGACACTTTCTTTTAATGCGGTTTGACAGATCGGATTTTAATGTGCTTTGAACATTTTGGGTTTTTGTGCATATTTAAACCGGCACACATTTGATCAGACCACCCAAGATAGTTTGAGTGCTGATTTTCTAGATGAGAACAAGCAGTTCTATTAAGATGTCGGAATCTTTGACTTTATAAAAAATGTAATAAAAATTTGGTACAACTTTGCTCATCGCTGCCTCTTTTGTTTGTTGTCTTTCTCAATAATGTGATGATTAATATCACTTTGCCTTATGAAAATGTTGTATAATACCTAAGTTATCACTAAATCCTGAATTCAAACCAAATTCTTCCACTTAAAAAAAATTCTAGGGATTTTTATATTGCCATCTACATCTTAAGGCTTTGTGTCCTTCTGCTAGCATTAGCTTAAGACCAACATGGACATGATGTTCACCACACTTCATTCAGGGCTGAATAAATAAAAAAATAAGATTTCATTCTTGAAGGTATTACTGTAATAATAAATACGACTAGGCACAACAATGTTTTGAAAGATGATACACCCATATTTTTATGCCATCACTCAAAAGAAATGTTTGCATTTTTACAAGTAAATCCTGCTCATTATGAGCCTCCAGCAGCTCATTATGAGTGTTGTTTTGATCTGACAAAACAACACAAATTTGGGCATTATTGTGAAGTAGAACCTCCTTTTGTTTGCTTCTTTTGATTTTATACTCTGTAACTTGTTCTGGATCAAACGTAAAGGTCAGGACCATTAAGAGTTGATTCCATTACGTTACACTGAACCTTTATCCCTGCAGAACATAATTAGCCTGAACTCTTGAGCTTGTGTTTTTACTGCCATACAGAACTGTGAGAGACTGGCTTCTCTTCAGTGAATTAAAATGTAACCAATGATTGTTTATAGTGGGTACTCTTACAAATTTGTCGAATTACTCCAAACTCCCTATAAAAGTATAAACTGACAAGTGTTGACAATATTTTCATTATGGCCCCAGAAAACTCATACTTACTGAAAAAGGGTTCTTGATGTAGAAACCTGAAAGTTTCCTAGAGCTCTTTCTATGAACTTTCTCACAAAGTCTCTAAAACTGTATCTACCCCATTTGCATATATCTGTGTCACACTGTTTATTGTCTTAAATGCTAACACGTCTTTGTAGTGACAAGTCAGGTTCCAGAATCTTAAACTAAAGTGATGTTTATGTCATTAACATCCAAATTAATCCATTCAGCTTTGATCCTGACCCCCCTGAGACATTCACTCCTTCAGCCAGAAGGTGGTGGTACGAGGTTATTGTCATTGTCGTCATAGGTATGTCTTTGCCACAGCTGACTTAATAGTTTGGTCCCCTGCCATTTGGAGATACACCAAATCATATTATTCAGTCGGTCATGGATTAGACGAAGAGGAGAAAAACATTGGCTGGGGGATGATCAAAGAGGGCCCACATTCAGCTTACCCTGACAGACTTACTGTGAGACAATAAAACAGAGGAGGCAAAGCGCGGAATCTGATTTTGGGGCGTAAATGTATATTATTAGGTCTTTATGTCTAAATGTATGTTGTGTTGTGTATATTTGTACATGTACGCATGCTCAGACCTACGTCAGCCTGTTTGTCTGTTTGGTACGCCAAAACAGCCCAACGGCAGAGAAAAAGAAAGGGAGAAGTAGAGAGTGAGTCAGCCAGCAGATGAAAGAGTCAGAGTAAAAGCTCTGCTGTCCCAAAAAAAAAAAAAAAAAAACATTACAGCTCCCTTGCTCACTTTTTGAAGTCATCCAAGAGGAGGGAGGGAAGCGACACACTTTCTCAATCGCATTAAGACATGGCGTCAGGCAGCTCCCATCATGTTGCACGCTACAGATTACACTTTGGTTTGAAGTGGAGTTTTAACTGGGACATGATGCTTTTTTTTTTTTTTTTTTTTTTTGCGTTGACTTCCAAATTCCTCTCAAATGCAGCCTGCATCTGAACATCAGGACTGTTACTGATCAAAGCCGGGATGGGGATATAAATGGATAGAAAGTGAGGTCGACCTGCTCTGAAAACCAGATACCCTGAATATCATCAGGCTCAAGTTAACGTTCATTGGCTGTTTGATACTGCATACGGTTTACCAGAAAGCCAGACTGTGACATATTTTTAAATGTCTGACCACCTGCTTGAGTTTAAACATCTGATTCAGCAGCATTTAATGCATCTATCATACTTTCTCCCTTGACCTTGTAGTGCGGGTTAGATTTCACGTCCTTTCAGTCTGATGGAAATGGGTTTAATTGGTTTTCTGACAACAAGAAGTAGCTCTGTATAATCACTGAACATTTGCTATGTGTTGGAGCATTTGATGTATGTTTATCCGTGTACGCCTGCTTGTGTTCGTGATGCATTATTTCTGTACTCTGCACGATGAAGCACTGACACTGAGCAGCATGCATGAAGCAAATCACTACTGACAGGCATTGATGGCAAACTGTGAAATGCAAAATAAAGCCTCTTGTCATTACAGCACCAACTCCCCTCACTTGCACAGAGTCTCAAAGATGCGCGGGCAAAGACGGCGATGATTACAGACAAACGAGTAAATAACATCTCCCCAGCTCTCCCTCGGATGCAGATTGAACTCAAATCGTTACGAGAGACGTGTGCGGTGAACAGAGAACCATTTTCAGCGCTTACAAACACAGCTGCCACTGGAAAAGCATGGTGGGGCACAGAAAATTACCTTTTTAAGCCTGACTTTTTTTAGGGTTTAACAAAGACTAACAACATAAATCAAATCTCTAGTATACAACATGCAGCTTGTTGTAACCAAGGTGAAACAACACCCATTAAGAGTGTGTTTTATGACACATTGTGGCCCTTTTGACTTTGTGAATAAAACTGGGTTGTAAATAAAACCGAATGAAATTAGGGAACCTTTGGCAGCAAAACTGCAACGAGCAAGAACTTTTAACATTTCTATGAGTTATTGGAAGGATTATGTGCAAATATGCAGACATTTTATAGTTTGGCAGAAAGTCAGCATTGAAGCATGAGTTTCCAGGTGTGAAAATGACCTTTAACCTTGGTGATCAGCTTTGTATATTATGCAGGTGTGTGTACATATAACCCATCAGTGTTTCGTGATAGGGGTCAGCCTTTTACAATCCCAGCCAAATATGTTCATATACTGGAATCCACTAAACATTTCCTGGAGAAACGGGATTTAGCTGGCTTTAGATCTTTATGCAGTAACAAAAGTACAGATGTATTTGATGGATTCACATTATTAATATCACAAAAAGTGGGAACGCTATTTTGAACTTGATCATTTTAAAAGGTGACATGTTTCCTGGAGAGTAAAATGCGTTGATCCTGAGCTTTAGTTTTATTACTGTCAGTGTGAAACCTATGAATCAGCAATCTGAACATGTATTATTGTTATCTTAAGACAATGCCCCAAGTATTGGCGCACTTGATAATAACATGTCAAGGAACAACAATGAACCAGTTTTTCCTGTTCTCTGCTCCAGAATGCTGTGTAGCTACATGATTGTAAACTTGCAGAGCACAGTCTTTGCAGAAAACATCTCTGGCTTTTAGTTCTCAACAGGGATTAAACACATGTGACTGTTTGAGTTGATTGCTTAGAAGTTTAGATCCTTTCCACCTCCTTTGGTAACTAGTTTGAGTTGGCAAGATTATTTTTTTTTCCATCCTCATACTGTTGCGTTCTTCAATATGCCATGTCGTACATGGTTAATGTTTATTGTTCTGTGTATGTCACAAAGATAGCAATGATGCATATAAAATGAAGACGTACTCAAAATATTGTATTATTATTAATAGTTCCTGGAGAGACTACAGGTGAAAAATAGCCCTTATAATTACTAGTGACACATTTTTAATGTGCAGTGTTGCTTTTGAAATACATAAACAATAATAAGTAAGCATAATGTATATGTCATAAACCTTTTTTTTTAAATCAAATTTCAATACTCTTACAAGATCAGAAAACTGGTACAAATTCCTGGTCAAGACCATATATAGTTAAATAAAATTCTTGTAATTATGGAGTTCTTCTTTAAAACCAGTCTTTGTAGGTTTTAGCAGTTCCCGAACTAGATAAACTCAATTAAAAAGTTGTTATTGTCACCGAGAGCGAGTATAACTTTATCTTTGTTTTCAGTGTCTCCTACTTGACGTATGGATCATGTTTTGCTCCTGTTGACTTTTGTTCAGTTTGTTGAACTGCCAGCTTAATTATTTTTAGTTTGTTTTGATGTATTGTATTCCATGTCTTGCCTGGAATACAATTTTGCAAAAGGCACACATAAAAATTTTCAGACAATTAACAATAAAAAAAAAAAATGGCTGTAAGTACAGAGGAACCAAAATGACAGGCAGTAGACCAGTAAGTTTGTTCAGTTTGGTCTAAAGCTTTGATTGTTTGCAGGTGTCTGAGAATGGATTGAGACACGTCCTTATAGCTTAGATGCCAGAATGTCTGATTATGTCAGGTTTCAGGACCTGATACAAAAAGTCTTTTTAATGTGTAACTCACTTTCATATTGTAAAAAAGCAATAAAGTATGTATGAATAAATGGAAAAATTTGGATGCTGATTGAGTTTAGGGTAGAGTTTCTTACGTTGTTTTTGTGAAAAAATTAACTTTTGCTCTGCCAGCACTTTTGTTTGCCTCAGCTCTTTTTTTTTTTTGTGATTTAATACTCGCAATATAGATAATCATTGTGAAGGAACTTTCTGGGAGTGACGACACATAACGATTGTATGAGAAAATTTAGTACAATTTTCTGTACTAAAGACCCAGTTTTTAGAGTTTATCTTTAAGTCACAGTAAAAACTAATCAATTAGAAATTAAAGATTAGACACGTTTGGCAAAAAAAAAAAAAAAAAAAAAGGCAAGTAGAAGCAAAGTTCTTCTAGATATACTTTTTTTAGTGTGTGAGTTTTTTCATGAAGTCAACCACCAGAGTCAACACTACAGAAAAATTCTTCCCTGCTTTTAGCAGCGATTCAATGGAGTGTTCCTGGAATGCACACCTTGAGCGAGCCTTTTCTAAATGGCTATTGATCAAAGTCAGGCTCTCTGTTTGTCCATTATCTGTGTTTGAGCAACTGTGGCTTGTGTGTCTTTAAGCGTGTTAGAGAAAGTTGTCACTCTGCCTTCTGCCACTCCTGTCCCAGTCTTTGTGTTGTGTGTCCTTTTGTCTGTGGGGGTGTGCGTGTGCTGGCGTGTGTGTGTGTGTTTGGCCTGGCTCCCACTGCAGATTATTAATTAAGTTCTGGTAAGTGGTGCATGCCTTGCCTTCAGATCTACTTCCACTCTCTTTAACACGCACACACATCCACAAGGTATCTGTACACACACTCATACTTCAAAGCAGCTGCACTCCACACCGCTAGGATTAAGAGGCGATTGAAGAGCCTGATACAGCCTCAAAGTGCCTTCAGCACAAAAATGCCTTTGGCAGGGCACAGGTAGACTCTTTGAAAATTCTTACAGACCCGCACACATATGGCTGGGCTTTTAATTTAGCTTTGTTTTTCACAGTCCAGCGGGGCCTTTTTTATTTTTCTCACATGTTCCATCTACATCTCAGTCTACTTTCAGCCATTTCTTAATGTGTATTTCATGGCTCTGCTCTATAATGCTTGATGTTGTACAGTGCTTTCTGCTGCCTTCCCTTGGGTGGCTGTAAGTAAAGGGAATAGTTTAGTAGCTGCCTCTTTATGTTTTTATTAAACATCGGAGACTGCGTGTCAGTATGGCAGTGTGTCTGTGAATGCATTTAGATGTGAAGCCAAGTCATTTACAGTACAGCAAACATCTCATTAATCCACAACCAGCTGCGCTGATGATGAGGTATAACTTTGAGTCCTCATCCACATTATGCCCCATCTTTTGCTGTAAACGAGACAGCAAAGCTACTGTCTGAGTGAAATGGTTAAGAAATATTGTCTCCTGCAAAATTGTCTTACAAACTGACAACCCTGATTTTATTCAGTAAAGCTGTAGTGCTGCCACAGTCAAAGACGACAACAAATACATTAGATGTAAGGAATAAGAACCCCATTTGCACCTCCCCTTTCCCACATGCTCAGTTCCTTTTCTCCTCTTTTCTACACCCTTCTTTGTCCTCCCCGCTCTCATCAGGTGCCGCAGGGCCCCTAGGGACAAGCGGGGCCGCCACTCAAAGAATCCTGGCGCAGGAAGACAGGTCCGTGTCCTTGGTGACGGCTCTGTGTATCCGTGGTGACAGGTGTGTCCGTTCAGAGCGGACGCCGGTGTTTGTCAGGAAGTGTTTGGATTGGGTGCAGAGGCCGAACGCAGCTTAGGTGTTGATGGCTGTGAGGGGTGTGTTCAGTGGAGCAGTGTTTGCTCATGAATGGTCTGTCAGGGACTCTCAGGATATGACAGAGAGCGTTTGTCTTAAAATTGAAAGAAGCCATAAATGATTAGTGATTTAAAGAAATGTTAACTTTTTTTATGATTTAACAAATAAATCAAAATATGTATTTGCCTTTGTTTTTTAATGCTGAAAATAAGCCATTTTATTACACATCTTACTAGTATAAAAATAGCCTTTGATGATGCACCATCTATAGGCATAACATATTATAAATTAAAAGATTGGATTGTTTTGTTAAAAATGAATATATCGAATCAGTATATGGCCTTTATTAGAAACACAAAAAATGGACAGAGTGAGTACTCTTACAGCAAACATCCCATTGTGCAAAAAACATTGAAGTCCTTTTTGAAACAATTATAAACGTGGCTTTAGGGGATGTACCAACCTAAGGCTGTCAGCAGCCAGCAAACTGAAGTGACCAGAGGTGTTTGTTTTTTTTTGCATAAAGTTTTGGAAGGAAGGTCAGGGTTTTTACTTTGTATGACTGTCCTGTCTTTACAAAACTATTGTTCATGGATTGTCTCAGTGACTAACATTCTGCACTTTATGAACTCGAGTTCAAACTGAAGACTTTATTATTTCTTGTTTCTTCTTGCTTTGCTGTTGTGTTACACGTAGATATTTTAATTTAGAGGTCCTAGCATAACATTCCTTTTCTGCAGCTTATCTACTTTCCCTACTGCCTTGTTTGTTTCTTTCATGCGTCTTTTTTTTTTTTTGTTGATTTTGGACATTGAAATATCTGCTCTTAACATGAACTACAAGGCACAACTGCAAAGGAAATGGGACAATAATGAAGTTTGCCCTTTTAAATAATAGTTGGAAATCTCAATTCTACATTGATACAGCTTCTTTTCTTAGCTCATTCTAAACAACTTGATGGTTGGCAGAAGCTCAGCACTCGCTTAACATCAATTCACTGTGTTGAGTCCTGAAGCTTTTCTCGATCATCCCTTTCTTTTTCCCCTCAGTGGTTAATTGGCAGCAACATTTAATTCACCCCTCCAACGCCCCCTTTCTTGTTAAGTGATGGATTGTTGGTTGGAGATCAAAAGAGACTGGTGCCCTCTGGGCACCAGGACCGTCACTACTTTCTGGCACACATAGGCGTTAAGGCTGGAGGGCTGCCAAGGGGCCACAGGGACACACTGCCAACAGACAGAGGTCAACACTAGTGCGTGTGTGTGTGTGTGTGAGAGAGGGTTGGTTGGGAGGGTGATGTGCCTCTGTGCACTTCCTAACAGAAGATTGAATTTCACCTCTCAGTTGTGTCTCTTTGTGTCCCTCCATCCACCTGTCTGCATATCTCTTTCTCACACCCGTACCTCTCTTCTTTCTTGTTGCAGACCAACAGCAGGTTGAAGCAGATTGAGAAGGAGTACAGTCAAAAGCTTGCCAAGTCTGCCCAGGTAATCAGTTTCTTTTCTCCCGCCTTATTCTGCTCTTTCTTTCATTTAATATTTCCCTTTTCCACCCAACTTTGTCACAGAACTCACTGATGGGGGGCAGGGAGGAGAATGGCGAGGAATTTTTACCTGTAGCATTTGCCCCTCTGGCCTCAAGGAAAAGCAAACTGTTCAAAAGTTTTTAGAAAAATCCACACACCTACAAAAGTAGCTTAAATTATAGCAAATTTTTATTAAAGAATTTGGTAGAAAACAGATATTTATTCATAAATGTAATTATTTGTTATACACATTGAAGGGTAAGTAAATAAATTGCTGGTTTTCAGTTTAGTCATCTTCTTACAAAAAGGGGGCAGACTATCAGACATTCACATAATGGAGATATTCTTGGTAATTATAAATACAGCACTATGTAAGCCCGATTTTCACTCCTTTATTTCTCGTCTGTCATGACGATAGTTCATAGTCTCTCTGTGACCATTAGCATCTTGCACACTATTAACGCTGCTAGAATGAAGTGCAGTGAGGCCTCATCTACCGGGCTAAATATACTCTTGGCATGCAAAGAATGAATTCCTGACACTTGGAACAACTTGTGGCATTGTTACTGCCTAGACCTAAACAGTGATGATGATATATTTCAAATATTCTTCCAAGTTGGTTTATTTAAAGTAGCCACACTTCAGGATACCTGGGAATTCAACAGGCTAAGGTGAGCTACACAATGTTTGAGGATATAATTCAACTTTATTTGCAAGTTTTGGTGTAGCTCACTTGATGATGGAGACCCTTTCATCCTAAATGGCTCAATGAGTGTTGCTTGGCTCTGATTGTGGTTGTAGTTCATTTTGTGTCTGAGAAATGACTCATTCATTGAAATGCTCATTTCCAAGTTTCATGTGTTCTGATCTAGTCCCTGAGTTCTATCTGCAATGCTATTTTCTGACCAACAGAAGGCACTCTGACAGAATCCAAATTTGATTTGACCAATTTAGCATCAGACAAGACCTCATATCCACTCAGTTGCTATTTGGCCAGTTGTGAGGTCAAATAAAAGGTTTCTGCTCTTTGTGTCTAGCATAATCAAAAGGCCAACAATAATGGATAAACTTATTGAATGGAAAAGACTGCGCACAAAAAAAAAATGTATATGAGTTGAACTTTTTTACAGGGAAGCATGAGGGCATCAATGTCATCGTGTGGTTAGGATTGCTAGCTAGCATGACATCATTTTCCATGTGGATGCCCTCAAGAATCTAGATGACCAGCTCAACTGAGATGAAAATATAGAAATTACAGTGTTCTTTTAAAAAGCTACTTACAGTTTTTTGTGTTTTTGTTATTTTTAAACACCTTGCTGAAACCAAAAAAAAAAAGTCTTCTTTCTTCAGGAACATCCACACTGCCAGTTTAGGGCAGATGAAGTTGAAAATCATCCAGTTCTAGTCACCAGTAGATGACTTCTCTAGGTGTAAAAGATTTATGCATCCCAGTTTGTGTCATGCAGTGTTTCGTGTGTTGGTGAAAGAAAGGAGTAGAAAAACTTTGTCCAAAACTCAGAAGAACTTGACCATTTGAATCCTTTACTACCTTCAACCTCTGCTATTATCGAAACCACATTGGAGAAAACAAGAGCAGCCCAGTTCTCCACGTTCCAGCCCAGGGCTATGGTGGCTCAGGTTGCTGTAGCCGCCTTATTCCTGCAACATTTTGCAGAGTTTTCTTTATATCACCAGAACCTCCATACTTGATCACCCCAAACATCTGTTTAAGTCTTTTTCTCTCTTTCTTATATTTTTATTGTGTTCCTTGTCCTCTGATCCCCGTTTACTGCATCTCCTTCACCTTTATTCCTCCCCTGTCGGCCCGGACCTGCACTTGTTTTTTGGAGCCATGTGTTTGCCATTAGGACATGTCACCTCAGCCCATTTAAATCCAGGGTAATTCTTCTCTCCAAGCAGAACTTTTGCTTCCTTTAAAAATTTTCCATTCAGCAAAAATGCTTTGGGAAGTTCAAGCACTTTTCCCTTCACCGGCTTAAAGATCTAAAACACCCTTAAGTGCTGTTTACACAACAGAAGAAAAAGGTTTCCATCTCGATTATGTCGAGGTAAAATATTACAATCATTTGACCATAATTGCACCTTGTTCCTCAAAGAGAGGACTCAAAGGGCGTAGGGGTTGTTGTTTTTCTTTCTTCCCACCTGTAAATCTCTCCTCTACTCCCTTACCTGTACACACAAACACACACACACACATTTTGGGTTGGCTGGCAAAAGCTCCAAGTTGAAAGCCAGGTTGACAAGCAGATGTTGTGAAAGAACGGTAGCTTATGAAGTTACACAATGCTCCACTTCAAAAGAAGTCGGATGCTGTGTGAAAGTTCAGTCATGTTTGGCCGCTTCGGTGACGAAGTGTGCCACCGCAGACGAGTAATAAGTGATTAATCCTCTGTTTTGGGAGCAAAAGGCTGGCACATGTTTAACAAACACACTGTGATATTAAAGAAGAGTCTTTGTGTGAAAGATTTGTAGCATGCTATAAAGAGAATAGTGTTGGAGACGCATGGTTTTTGCAATAATGCTAAGACGTTTGATTAATTCAGAGTGTTTTTAGCACTTCATCAGCTTTGTTTTAAAATGTAAAGGTGGAGCCTTGAGGTTTTTCAGCCCTGCCCTTGGGACAACTCAGTCAAATGTAAACAAGATGTCTTTGAAACTCAAAGGATAACCCCAGTTGTTAACCCCATAGTGACTGACAGGGGGGCATCGCTCATGAGCTCAGCTGCATGGCTAATAGCCCAATTAAAAGCATACCAAATCGTACATTATCCTAGGGGGAATAAAGACACAGTAGATACAGCAGTATATGTTGCGTGCTTGAGCGCACACAACCATCTCTCATGCCTATTTCGTCTTTTCCCTTTTGTCTCCCCTTTTTGCTCATTCGTACACACACAGACTTACCTAATTAACGTCTCTCAGATTCAGCCGTGTGTGTTAAGCACCTCACTGAGAGTGCTCCTCCTGGGTGACCTGTGAACTAAACAGGGCTGCACTCTCTCTCGCTCCTTAATGATGAGGATGTGGTGGGTGGTATTGGATGAGAGACCATTACTTTATCCCCGACCGTCCACAGAGGGAGTTGGGAGACGGTGGAGGGGGGCCCAGTGGACGAGAGCTGAAGGTTCATGTGCAAATATAGCTAATTATTTTATTTTATTTTATTTTTTTAGAACAATGCACGGTGTTTAACAATATTAATATCTGCGAGCTAATTCTATAACAAATTTGGGTATTTCTTGAGTTTACTGGGGTTCTGTTAAGACTGTCACTTGTGCCTGGGATTGGAAGAGCCACAGCCTCAAGGATGATATTAATTATACTAATAATAATTCCTGAGTCGAGAAATGTTGCTACCGTTATATTGTGCTATTTGTTGCTTTAATGTGGTTTCATACAGTAATCTTAATCTACATTTCACCGTTGCTCCACCCTCATCATCTCCCTCTCTCTGTGAGCGACCTGTAGAGTCTTACCTGCCATACTCCCACGCAGCCAACAGATTCCAGCAGGCCTAGTCTCGATGTGTGAGCACGGTAAACAATTATCCGTCTAGCCCAGAGTTAGCTCCAGAACCACCACACAGCTCCCCTCCTCTTCCCCCATTCTCCTCTTTCTCTCACCCACTCTCATCTTTCCTCATCTTGTCCCGAACTGCGGCTTAAATAGAATGTTAATTTGGACGGGAGATTTTTCAAAGACGAGCCACTTCCTTTTCATCTTAGCGTGCACCAGAAGTTCACCAACACAAAGTCGACAAGCTCTTACGAGAAGGTTTTTTTTTTTTTTTAACTCCGTCTTCCCTTTTCTCTTTCTATTCTTTGTTTCCTGTCTTGTCTCTAAAAAGACATGAGATTGGTAAGGAAAAAGCTGCCTTTCAAGGTGACTGCTCGCCGTCCAGATTCTGTTTTTAAAGTGAAATGCTTGTTATGAGAGCTGCCTGACTAGTTCAACATTGACTCATTCGCTCAGTTTTGCGGAGTCCCAAGTAAAATCATCACAGTTTTTTGTTCCCCCTTTTTTTTTGCCAGCTGATTGCAGAGCTGCAGACGTCGGCATGTGACTCTAAAGAAGAGGCCGTTCGCCTGAAGCAGGCGATGGAGAAGCAGCTGAAGGAGGCCAACGCTCGGTGGGACAAAGAGAGACAGGCGATTACCCACGAGGCCGAGCAGGCCAACAAGGTTTGTGCTGGCAGCTTTGTTGCAGTAGTGTCTGATTTAGAGATGTCTCAATCTGGATATTTTCTTACTAATGAAATGAAATGACATCAGATTTAGATAGTGCTTTTCAGCTCTCTAAACAAAGATGCTTTACAACAAATTCAGTCATTTTCTTTTTCACACACATTCTCAGCCCTGCAAGTTACTGGTTTATATTCACAACTGCCCTGGGGCAGCCTGACATAATACAGATTAAATACCATTTTTGGACATTTGCAGAGACTGTGCCCTTCCTTCTTTCCTTTCTGACTTTTCCTTGATTTTTCATTTCTTTTTTTCTTTCTCATACCTTTCCTTCATTTCTTCTGTCCTCCATAGTGTCCTTTCTTTCTTCGTACCTCAATGCATCCTTCATGTGTCTTTCCTGTCTTGTATCCTTCTCTTTTTTGTGGTTTTCTTTCTTTCCTTCTTTCCTTATTTCTTTTTCTCCTTTCATCTTTATTTCCTAATTTCTTATACCATTTTTCTCTTCCCTGTTTCTGTCCTTTACTGTATTCTTCTTTTCTTGTGTCTCTTCTTTCTCACTTTTTTTCTGTCTTAATCCCTTACTCGATTCCTTCCTTCACCATGTCCTTCCTTCTTGTCATCATGTCCTTCCTCATTCTTCGTTCTGTAGCTTTTGCAGGTTCTATATTTCCTTAACTGTGAAAATCATTGTGAATTTAGAAAAAAAAACTATTATTAGACAAAACAATATTTTTGTGAAAGAGAGTTTTTAAGCAGAAAAATAATGTGAAATGCAGCTTTTCAAGCCAGACACATGCAAAATGCAACTGACTTCATGGCTTGCTAATTGTACAAGGACAGTTATCAAGTAATACTGATACTTGTTCTGTTTGGGTTTAGGGTAGCATCAGAAGATCCCAAAATTTCTTTTGAAAAAAGTGCAAAGTGTAGCTGTGTGCTTCTTCTCTTTGTTGTTTTAAGCTAAACAAATTTATCACCTCATCCGAAACGTCCATAATCTTTTAAAATAATATATTATCATTGTGTGAATGGTTTTGTTAACATGAATCGGAATAGTTTTGCAAGTCAGCTTTCTCGTAACCCGAGTTGAAACCTTCTAGGTGTTGCTTCTTGTGTTTTCATAAATATATCTGTGGACATTTACCCTCAACTGTGTCAACTAGGGGGGGTTGTCTGCAAACTTCATTCTTTAAAAAAAAACGTCCTGTCTGGGTTTGTCTTTAATAGAGTAGACATGGATCGCTGTTCTTTTGTTAAAGCCCACTCACTGTTTGCATGTTTGTTGTCATTTTTATGGCTAGTTTCAAACTTCAGAGTGTCTTTAAGTGTTTGAGTGAACGTTATATATCCTCCTGCTGCGTCCCATGCCTTGATCATCATTGTCACTCTGTTTTACAGTTTAACTTCACAGTCGGGCTTCAGTCTTATAGGCTATGGCTGTTTATGTCCTAAAATACAATCTAGTTCCCCTTCAGCCCCTTTTAAAATGTATAGACAAAGCAGCAACCAGATGAGTTTTTGGACATAAGGTCGTTTATTGTGCATGAAGCAGACTGGAAGACAGTTGCACTGGCAGTTGATAGGGTGTGGCTCCCTAAATAAAGAGTTGTTGTGTCTGGTCTGGGATCAGTACATGTTTCCAAACACAACTTAGTCTGTTTGTGGCCGCAGCTGCCTTGTACAGGAAGAAGGCAGGTTTGTGAGCCGACTCTTAGATCTTTGCTCCTTGTTCAGAGTTTAATTTTCCACAACCTTTCATTTTACTCCATAACAGAATGTAACAACCATATACCACACATAGGGAAGGCTTCTGTTTTAATCTAAGTATGTATAAATGCAAAGGATTCATCAGAAAAGCATTATTCTGTGACAGCCAGAGGCAATTGCATGTTGAAGTATAAAATCACAAATCTGACAGATTTTTAAATTCAAAAATTTGTTTAGATATAATTAATCTAGCTTCTGTAGCTTTATTTAATTGATGACAGTCACTCAGTTTTTGCCATGTTCCGCTCTAATCTTCTGACCCACATGCAGACTCAACAAGTCCAAGTTAGAAGAAGGGAATTTATTAACAAAAGATCGGACAACAAAGACAGGTCCACGTAGCGTCTCGGGATTATGACAGCAATGCGCGAACAGCGGCACCTGGAACAGAGCGGTGCTACTGGCGGTCTGGGGTGAGTGCTCCTTAAGCAAATAGAAGCCGCTTACTTGTATGGCGGTTCAGGTGAACCGTGGGGGGAAGGTTGTCCTGGATCCCGTGTGGAGTTTTGGTGAGGATAAAGTGAGCCGAAGGTCCAGATGGAGTCAAATGCTGACTGGGAATGGGCGGGGCAGGCAGGCAGGCAGGTTCCTTGCAGGAAAGAGACTCGGTAGGAGGAAACAGAGGGATCACTCTAACTTGGAAATCTCCTTGATGAAACCTGGACACAGCAACACAAGACTAATAAACTCTGATAGCAAACTCAAAGACTAACCATCAGCTAAAACTAGCAGACAACGAGAGAGAGCCAGAGAGACTACCGGTAGCGTTAATCCTCCAGCAGTGGTTGAAGGATCTGCATCTCCTTTGTTTCCACACCCTGATGAGGCTGATGATCTCCACGTGCGTCGACTGCCCTGGCTCCTCACCAAGATCCTCGCTAGAGAAGATGCGTTACTCTCACACACACACATATGCACACCGGTTCCTGACAGTTTTTTTTTTAATTACAACCAGCGGTTCTCGTTAGAAGTTTACGTGGCCTCATCATGAACATAAATGTCAATACTTATAGAGACCTCTGGCTCCCCTGGCTTTTTGGAAAACATTCAGATCGATGTCACTCCAGAAGCCTGTTTTGATTTCTGTGTTCTGAAACATTTGTAAACTTGGGTTCAAATTTCAGCCATATGGCTTTTTTTGGAGTTAAAGATGAGGTATTTGGAGGTAAGATGCTTTCAAGCCAGTTGCAGCATTGTTGCTATGCACTTAGAAACCAATTTATCAGTATTTTATTTGCCACGCAACAGTGATTTTACTCTGCAGTGAGCCAAGCCCAAGCCGGGCTACGTCATCAAGATATATATTCCTATCAGACTGTTAGATTGAAAGCCTTTCCATTATGCTCAATTAAATTCTGCTGGGGTATATTGGGTTCACCAGTTTCCTGCATAACACTCATCACATAGTTGTTTTGGTCTGTAACTCACAGTTTTTATCATTGCACCCACTTTATGCTGTGTACCTGTACCTCCGGCTACAAAACTCTTAGTTTTCTGCCACCACCATGCTTGGCACTTTCAGCAGATGTTTGTGTTGCAATACTGAGATCGAGGATCACACACTTGGGAAATGAGATGAGCGGTTGCGCGAGTCACATTGTTTGTCACACCAACTAAGGCCAACTGAATACATTGTACTGTTGAGCAAATTCTTGTGATTCTGACACTTGAAGGGATTACCAGACATAACAACTGATGGCAGCAATCCACCAATTTATTGGGAAAATGTTGAGAGGAAAAAAGGATGAGGAGGAAAAGATAAAGAAATGAAGATGACAGTCAGCTTGCTGCCGATGTTGTCTTCGTCTTTTGATATTTCTGTCTTCCACCCTGTTTTTTATTGGCTGTAACACATGCTTGCCATTGTATCACTAATCAACTCCCATTGTGTTTGGTAGACTGCCCACTAAGGTCAGTTTTGTTGTTTTTTTCTCACATTTACAGATATATTTTTTTTTATCCTTCACACCAGGGCTAACTAGGTAGGCTGACTGTTCCCTATTTGTGCAGACTGATGCAAACTTTACCAAATAGGAAGTCACTGGAAAAAAAATCAGCAAACAAAGCATTGTGGTGTGTCAGTATATTGAGGTCCAGGTGGTCTTAGGTTGTTTTGAAGCTTTTTCTCCATTAAAAAACCCTTATGGTAGAGGTGGGCAACTCTAGTCCTTGAGGGCATTTTAGATTTATCCCATGTCCTTCTAAATACACCAAATGACTAAATTATCTCTTTATTATGTAGACAAGTTCTCCAGTGTCCAGCGAATGACTTGATCATTTGAGTCTAGCTATTGAGAAACTAGTACTTGCTGAAATATTGGAAGTTTTAAATTTTATGTACTTGCCAGCATTTTGCCATGACATATATAGTGCGCCAGTTTGACGCTATGAAGCTTACCTGAAATTGTCTGCTCTGTAAGCTAGCATCCCCCAATTTGAAAAGAGAAGTGCTGAGCCGAACAATATGGCAGTTGATGTTAGCTCAGTATTTGGAAGCTTGGCCAATGCACACTGAACAGCTTTTTTCACTGCATTGCAGAAATTACAGGCAGACTACAATTCTAAAAGAAAATCAACTTCATTGTTCACACTCTTAATGCTCGTAGTCTACACTGACTCAACACACACATTTTGTCCTTTCTGTCACGAGCTGTTACATTTCTCTTGGCATCAGTGTTATGAGCAGACAACAGCTTTCATTATCTGTGTCTTCATTATAACGATCCCCTTGTGTTAAACACCAGCTAATGAGATTCCAATTAATGCTTGAATAATTTAGTGAAGACCAGACATATGTGTGGTGGGAGAGAGGGGGTTGATATGACCTAACAAGTAATAAAGAGAGAAAATAAGGAAGTTACAGAAAGATTTAAAGCATTAAGAGCTAAAGGAAAGAGGCGAGGTGACAAACAGTGTTTGAGACTAAAGGCAGAGGGAAAGAGCAATGAAAGGATAGAGGAAGTGTAGAAGTTGAGACAAAAGGTGGGGAAAGAAAGGAGCGGCAGAGAGCTGTCAGTGGGCCATCGGAGTTAGTGTGTCGCCTGCTGACATTGTTTCCACGCTGCTCACTTCAAAGGCCTCGGATTATGAAGAGAGCGAGGGGCTTCAGACAATAGCAGGGGAAGAAAATAACATCAAAGTTAGCCGCACATTTGAATTGGGATAATCCCGAAACAGTTGCTCTGAATGCATGCTGCACTGGATCAGATGTTCTTTTTTCCCCCCCTCTCTTTAGCAGCCCCATTCTGTCGTTTCTAGCCTGAATTTAGCTCCCTCTGTGACTCTGCTGCTCCTGGACCTCTTAAATGTGGGTGTTAGCTGCACAGACCTTTGCGCATCATTAAAGCCCTCTTTAGTTAATCGGCAGTAAAGTTAAGTATGCTCATTATCTTAGTTTTTTGTATGCGTAATGTTATTACTGGAGGAACACAATTATTTTTAGAGTTATTGCAACAGTTTTCTTGTCTCACAGTCTATTACACTTTTTGAATGGTCTGTTCATTCATAAGTATTATGATCTTATAGAATATTCATCTGGAATTGCTCTGTTGGGAATAGAGCAACAAAAATATACACATACAGTTGAAATTTGAAATTTACATACACCAAATTAAAAGGCACATGTACCTTTTTTCTCTTTGTCTGAAGTTAAATGAGACCAAACTTATCTTGTTCTAGGTTAGTTAGAATTACCAAAATTATTTTCATATGTTAAACCCCAGGAAACCTGGTGAAAACATTTTTTTCTGTGAATTAAAAAGTTTCCATATAAAATGATTACTTTCTCTTTTAACAACGGGGGAGAGTTCAGATGGTCAAAGTGAAGGCTTTTCATGCGAAACCTCTGATTGGTTAATTGACACATTTGAATTCGAGGCATACCTGTGGATGTATGTTAAGGCCACACCTCAAACACAGTGCTGTTTAACACAATTGGAAAGGCAAAAGAAATCAGCCAAGATCTCAGGAAGAGAATTGTGGAGGTGCACAAGTCTGATTCATCCTTGGGAACAATTTCCAGATGCTAAATCTGGATCATAATGTTAAAGCTTGGGTGCAGATTGGTCTGCCAAATCTAGTATTGGCTTTGCTGGCAGAAGGACAACAAAGTCAATGTTCTGGTGTTGCCATCAAAAGGGCACATTTTGTGAATATCCGTATTCTTAGCAAACCATGTTTTTATTCACGTGAGAAAGACAAAACCACAGCATCCACAATTGATGTCTGTCCTGTCAATATGTTAACTTTCAGTTGTGTGCAGCTGGAATCCTTTTTCTTAATTGCAAATACAACAGTTATACACGGTGTCCTGCGACAGAAAGCGTTGAAATAAACACAGAATGGCTGATCATTATCCTGCTGAAACAAATGAATCCAAAATGCTAAGCACTCTCCATCTATTAAAACCAAAGTACCATTTTATTACTAGGGCCATTATGTGGGATAAATACCCTCCCTGATAATGTGTTTTGGCCCCTGTAGATGCTGCCTAGATTGTAAAGTGTCTACAAGATACATCCTGTTTGGTTGGCAATTTTAATTGTCTGATTTCAGAAACTGGTGTCCCCACGTGTTTTTTTTTTTTTTTCTGATAAAGAAAATTATATGCTGGTTCTTTGATAACATGTTTCAGGTTTTATTGACAATCTTCACAGATAGCCTTTCTACATATTTACGCATATAGAGTATGAGTGTGCATACGCCATATCTGACTGAACCTAAGCCGACATTAGCCTGCCAAGAGAAAGGTGCACACACAAATACCTTGTGTCTTTTCTCTGGCACACCCTATCTTTCCAACTCTGTATCTCTGAACTCTTTCTGTCTCAAACTCTGTTTCTGCACTCACATTCACTAGCACACACACTCACCTCGCCCTGCCAAAAGGAAGAGGTGGCTGGTGAATAAACAATGGCACTCCGCCCATAGTGTCACCTGCCTGGGCTTTGATCAGCACCGCTGTTCCTGCTCCCCACAGCAGTGCTTCCTGTCTTTCTACCTGCTGAATCTTTCCCATGCACGCACGCAAACATATGCACACACTCCCACCTATAGCCCAGTCTTTGTGGGCCCACATGCAGCCTCCCCAGTTTTCTCCTAACGCAGGTCCTCAAGTCTTTATCTGTCTATGTCTCTCAAACAACAGGCCTTTGAGTTAGTGCCCTTTTCTGGGCACTGTTGCATTCTTGAGCGCACACCTTCACACAGTCTGTGTCACACAACCACATAGGAAGACAGACTTTTGATCCCAGCACATACAGCCTCAACTTCTGCAGCGAGTCAAAGAGAAGGTCCTGGTCCTCTGGGTGAAATGACAGTAGACACGTTACATAATGCAACAGTGACCATTGTCTCCCTGTGTTTGAGGATGAGAGGGAATATATAAGGTGTGCTGTTGCTTGTGCACTACACAGTGTGGTCTTTGTCAAACTCAGTCGATGTAGTCTTTGTGAACTAGTTGCTGGACTTCTGTGCATGCGTAATATTAACAGGGGGTCCTGTGCGCACACATTGAGCCACACAAACATGCGCACTTTCGCAGCGGCTAGTTGTAGCCGCTGCAGTTCATCTGTAGTTGTGTAGTTATATATGCATTAGTTTCTGAGAGGGTTGAAAGGATGACTTTGCCTGTGGGAAGGAATGGCAGCACTGGATCAAGACCAGGTGTGCTGGATCCTCCCTGCTGCAGAGGCAAAGAGCTGCTTCAAACATTTTGTGTACACAAGCGTGCATTTGTCCGCTCTCCCCACCATTCCAGTGTGCATCCACGTCCTTCAAAACAACCGTGAGATCTTTGCGTCAACCTTGAGCCAAGCGCTTGTTTACTAAAGTTTCTCAGCCATCTGTGCTTCTGTGGCTTTGTTCTTGTTTTGCTTTTGTGAATGAGCACAAATGTGTGACAGTGTGAATTTATATTTAGTGCTGTTATGCGAATTTCACCACATTAGTGAAGCCTTGTGTGCCTGTATGTCATGGAAAATGTCCCTCATTTAATGTGGACTACAGCAGAAAATGCTAGAGAGGTTAGTGGTTTTGCACATGTTTACCCTGCGTTTGACAGATTTTGTCTACATATATATCATGATCTTGTAAAATATGATACCAAAACAGTATTTTGGAGGATATGAAGATTCATTTTTATGATTTACGGGCAATAAAATTTATAATTTTAACATCTTTCTAACTCCCTATATTTCTTTTTGCAGCATATGTGATAGACTACAATTTAACAAGGTGTGGTTCTTTAAATTGCTAAACTGATAAGTTCCCATAACTTTTAGTAAAGTCATGGGAATAACAAAGCTCACTCCCTGATTCAAACACTTGTAGGATCACTTTTCATGTTTGTTTCATGTTGCCATGGAAGAATTTTGTCCCACTCTTCTTTACATTGGTTCAGCCCATTAAGATTTATGGACATTTGTTTCTGTAAAGCTTCTTTAAGTTCCCACCACAGCGTTTCAATCAGAGTAATGTCTGAACTTAGACTGGGCCATTAGAACAAATTGATTATTTTCTTCTTTTTTTTGCCTTTATGTCATATATTTGCTGCTGTTTTGTGGATCATTTTTATTTGATGATGCAGTTTGAGCCAACATAGTTTTCTTACTCAAGAAAACTTCATGGCTGAATTATTGGCCGCAATATGCCCAAATCATCAGCCCTCCACCATCATGTTTGACTGTTAGTAAGTAGGAGTGGTTTACTCTGATATTTTGTCTTACATTGTCTCCAAACATGGAGTATTGCATCATGGCCAAATGTCTCTTCTTTGGTCTCATGTACTATCATGAACTTCAGCATCTAATGGATGAGTACAAATGTTTCTGATAGCCATGGCTGATGTTGTTCCAGCTTTGTATTGTTTTAACTTGTACCTGTACATTCCAGATCAGATAGATAGATGGCCACACTGACCTTGAAATTGAGATCCTATTGTTTCCAACACTCTGCCTTCAGCACATTAAACCGTTCTTTGGAGCGTTGTACTGAGAGGTAGTTCATATGATGAGCTCAGCAGGCATGCAGTTCCACCAGGTGTGTGTTTGTCGTTGCTGCCGATAGTCTGAAGGAGCTGTGTGGGGAAGTGTGGTGAAGGGCTGCTCTGTGAGGTGGAGGCTCGGCTGGAGACTGCAACTCCAAGGTGGAGCCTCCTTTTTTAATAAAAGGTATTAATTAGCATAATTTATTCCCAAAGGGAATATTGCATAAGAAATACGAAGTTATATTTCTGTGATCATTAAAACCACATAGCCGGTGCTACTTTGGAAATTTCTTGTGGTTCACAGCAGTTCGTCCAGATCTATAATCTGAACATGTACAGAAACTTTACAAAACTCTTTTGGTGTGTCTTCTTCTAGAATGGACAGAAAGAAAGCATGTTTTGTGTTCAGAAGAAAAAAAATTGTCCAAGGTGCTTTTTGAGAAACTGCTTATCAGGTTGTATGTGCAAAAGTTGAGACAGTGAAAGGTGCAAAAGTCAGCTTCTGTGATGGTAAGAAGGCACATCAGAGACATGTGTTGATATTTTGAAAACACATCACCCAAGGTAACGTCTACTCCCAAGAGGTTATTTCAACAGACAACCTCCTCCTGCATCACTTGCAGCTTCATTGTAGCCTTACAGACATAGAGTACATGTTGTTCAGCTGGGGCTGCCTACAGTACAGATTTGTTGAAAATGTTGACTGCATCTTGAAAAGCGGAGAGTCAGACACAACAATGACCACCAAGCTCCTGAAATATGGTTTTCAACATTCAGGTAACACACTTTATTTTTATTTATTTTTTTTTGTGGAACTGCAGCAAATTTATAAAATTTGGCATCTCCAAAAATTAAACACTGTGATAAAAGCAAAGAGTGACTATAAAAGAGTGATGAACAAACCTAATGGTGATTAGAATTGGCCGATTTTAAACTTGATCTTCCGAATCGACAATCAGCTGTTTGAAAACAAAAATTCGTCATAAACAATTGATACAGTCTACTCCTGACAAAACCTCTCTTTACTGTGAAAGTCGTTACAAAAAAGAAAAGACTCAAACAAACGACGTGTGAGAAACATCTAGAAATTTCTCAGACATTTATTGCTACAGTAGAGAGTTGGACAGGAAAGATTAACAGGAAGGTGAACGTATTACAGCACCAAACTTTTTCTATCTCTAATAAAACTTATTGAATTTTATGAAGTTGTGGAAATAGCTCGTTAGGTAAGGATCTAACTCCAACGGTAATAACCGGACTCATCATGCTATGCCACTTCTATAGTCATTTTTGTTTATCTGCAGAGCTGCGCAATGTAGCCACTTTCTCTCTCTGGACTAGATTTTGAAGGATAGAGAACTGAAAACCTTTACGCACTTTGAATAATTTTGTTGAACTGATCAATCAGCCAATTAGTATCCCTAATCTCAGTCCATTTTTCCCATATGGAAATTAATTCTCTGCAAGTGTTTTGCGTGCAACTCAACGCGTGTGCATTGCCTCGTCAGCTGATTGACTTCTTTTCCGGCTCTGTGGAGTGTTTGATCCTCATATCAGAGAGGGAGGAAATAAGGGAGGGATTACATTCCAGGACGCTACAAGGGAACGTGGGAAGTGGAACAGCTCATGGAGGCCTTCATCTTCTGGCGAACAAAAACCAGGAATTAGTCACCAACCTGGAGTTTTTAAACATGCAGTTATGTTTGAAACTTGAGCTGAACTTAACAGTTGTTTAGCAATATACCATTTGATAAACAGAATATATTCATAAGTGCCGACAAACAAATAAGCAGAAAAACACAACAGGCAGATGGCACATATTTTGGAGTTGTTTCCTATTCTCTTTCTACCGTAGCTTCCAGCAGCTGAAAGTTGGAGTACAGCGTGTTCCCCCTGTGGGCATAACTCATTTGCAGCATGTCTTCATTAGCACCGCATTTGTCTCAGCACTTTCATCAGCACTCCCAAAGACGCCTCCGTAGCTGTGCCACTCGTGTGTTTGGCGTTTCGCGGTTCCAGGTGCCGTCGCAGCGTACCTTCTCGCTCGACTCGTGAGCAGGAAAACTGCTGTAAAGCATCAAAGAGCTGCAAAGGCAAGTCAATTCACACCAATATCGGAGTTACATTTCAGAGGGGCTGTCCTGGTCGACTTGCTAAACTACATGTTTTTATTACTACACGCAGGCAGACAAGACAGTAAAGCAAAAGCAAAAGTTTCTCTTCTCGAACACCTCATGAGGGAGACCTCTCCTCCTCCTCTTACTTTTTCTCTTCCACCTCCTCCTCCTACTGCTTCTTTCTTTTTTACCTTTCCCCACAATCCTTTGATAAAAGTGCAGATAAAAGAGAGGCTGTGCTCATCTCTCTGACCATCCATCTCTCCTTGAGGTTAGCACCTCTTTTATTATTTACTATTAGATCAGTAGCCATATGTGCCCATAAAGCCTTGTTCTACTGAAGCTGGTGTCTGTGTGGGCTCTACAGCTTTGTATATGTATGTCTGTGTGTATCTGCCTCATCCTTTGCTTTTCTCTGTGTGTGTGTGTGCGTGTGTGTGTGTGTGTGTGTGTGTGTGGGTCCTTGGCTGGAGGCGGTGCAATGTGAGGTTTTTGCTGCTGTCTGAAGTCGTCCAGCCTCAGTGTCATTAGAGGATCTCTTTAATCCAGACTTTGGGAGAAACCTCTGACAGCACGCTGCAAATAGAAAGGCCCCCGCCGCACATGAAGAGCAGCTCGGCTCCTAACAAAACAGCAAGTTTAAAGAGGCCGCTGGCCCTTTTTCCTCCTCCCACCGTTCCCTCCCTTCTTTCTTCTTTTGCCGTTTTCTCCTGCCCTCTGTTGCTTTCGCTTCACCCTGGGGAAACATGCTTGCCTTATCTGTGCAGGAGGACCACCCAGGAAAGAATGACTCAGGCATTGCTGCGTGTGTATGTGTGCGTGCGTGTGGGTGCGCGTGCGCGCGCCGCACAATAACCACGCGCTGATTTGACTGAGCGCGGCTCTCGCATTTTTAGAACTTGTGCTGTTAATATTGATGCGTGCCTATACCTGCATGAATCCCTCTAAGCAGTGTTTGTCAGTGCTTGTGTGCACGTGTGCCCCGCTGCTCCTTTTGAGGTGAAAGTTTGGAATGAAAGAGAGGCTGAGGCCCGATTGTTGATGGAGAGGGAGGGGAGAGAGAAAGGGAGCGAGACCTTGAAGCCTCCCGACTGTGAAACTGCAAGGCAGGAGTACGCCGCTGACCCAACCTCTGCAAGCCAGCCACATGCTTTTTCTCTTTCCCCTTCGTCTCCCGCTATCTTTTTTCTCTCCTCAAATTCTTGATGCTTCTCATTTTCACCTTTCTAAACTTTGGTTCCCCCTTCTGATTCAGTCTCTTTATTTTCTTAAGGCTTGTTTTGCAATTTCAGATTTCCATATAACTTTCTCTGCCATGCTTTAGTCTGTTTTTCATTCCTGTCACGATTCTCCGTCTTCATCCCTTCATAAAGACAACAATTTACTCCTCTTCCTGGCTTGCTTACAATCGTCCTTTTCTCTATCCCAGATTGCTGATCGGCTTCTTGCCCAACACACGGTGCACCTTTACAGTACAACACATGCTAGATCAGGAGAGAAAGCTACTTGTTGCCATTTTCTCCTGCCCTTAGGATATTCATAAGGGCATGTACACTTGTTGGATGAGTGTATATAAGCTTCTCACCTACACTCAAAGCTGAGCTTTAATGCAAAGTCTTGTGCGAAGTAAACGTTATTATTTGTTCCGGTCTACACGTGTCCTCGAGGACTCGGCCGAAGGTGGTCAGGAGTAAATCCAAGAGTGGTTTTATTTGAGCAAAGTATCTTGTGAAAAGTTTCACTGTTATCAACATGCAGACAATCTTTCCCTTAAAGGCCTACAAGAACAAAGAAACTGAGTTGAGTTCGTGATGAGAAATCACTCAAAACATGCTGATCCTGTTTCCTTTTGAATTAACATTTGAATGAACCTGTGTGTTTTCACCCCTTATTAGTCTCCAGCAAAATCGAAACTTGTGAATTAAACTCATTGAAGCCTTAATTTGTTAACCCGCTGTCATGTTGCTTTAGATGTGTGGCAGAGTGATTCTTCTCGATTAAAGTCAAACTCAGGGCAGGTATTTGTGACTTCAGAAACGTGTTGTTTTCCTGTAATGTCTGTTAGACTCAGTGAGCTGCCTGTTGTTAGCAGTGTGTAACATCATCCCTCCATCCTGTCTGACACCAGTAATGACTAAATAACTCCAAAGCCGCTTTTTTTCTTTCTTTCTGAGTCACAAAGCGCTGGTGTTGTTCAGCAGAATCGTCCCATATGATACTGCTAATGATGTGAGAAATGTTGAACTTTTGAACTCTGAGCCTGTCTTATTCAGATGCCACAAGAAAGCGTACGTCACATGTGAAGCCCTCTATTTAGCCGTTCCTTCCCAGAAGAAGTGGACCAGACATCCTGCGTCACGGTGCGGGAAATCAGGCGCGGGTTCAGAAAGGAGGGGAGGGCTGATTTTTCTCATCTTCATTGCTTGTTCTGCTGGCTTTACTGTTATATGTAAACACTGCCTACAGAATAAATTAGTTTTCTTACACAATTTAACGTTGGCATTGCTCAAAACAACACTTATTTCAAGACAATGCAGTATTTTAATAAAAATACAGGGGTCTACTCAGGTCAGTTCACCTGCCACTCTGTACTTCCATGTCAAACCAGTAATCTTCTAGTAAATGGGTGGGCTTGGACTTTATATCATATTATTTTGCTATTCCTTCTTCATAAATTTCATCTATACTTGAGAAATCCTTGAGTGTCCCATGGCAGCCATTCGGAGATGCCTAAACACTTGCTGTCACTGACCACCACCTTTTCCATGTTTACTTGGAAAGAGTCAGAGCTTCTTAAAGAGACAGTGACCAGTTTCAATTCATCAAACTGCGTAGTCGTTTTTCTTTTTAAGTTGTGTTTGACAAATATATTATTTTCATTATGACTGAAGGTAACATAGTTACTTGTTTGCGATACAAAATAGCACTAAAAGCCTGGAAAATATATAATACTTCCCCTTTTAGATGTTTCTTACTCCAGATCAACATTACAGCTAAACCACTTAAGAGGTCAGGGTTCAGAAAACTAAATAATGATCGAAATTGGGACTGGCTGTTTTTCGGGAGCCTCTGTTTTAAATAGCAGCATAATTTCACATTGTAGACATGATGGTTTATTAAGGTAAGAATCGAATCCTGTCATAACTTGATGTTATGGAGGTATAGGCTTTATGTTTGCCCCCCAAAAACCTTGTAATATGAACAGTTTGGTATCTAGATAAATTGATATATTTTCTATGTCCTTACATCTGACAAATACTGAGTAAATAGGTCAGGGGAATTTTTCCACCAGAATCAGCTCCTGTTTATCTGACTGCATATAATAACACGCCTGACTAAAGTTTCAGCTGTTTACCTCTCGGTGCGTCTCAGAGGTGCTGCTCAGATTCTCATTCTTGCCCTGAAGCTTTGTAGTCTGTGTGATTTATGTCAGTTGAGTGGGCCGCAGATCAGGTGGTCATGCCTATCACCTGGACTGTGTTTCCTTCTGCTCAGAGAGTCAACAAGCCAACACCTGGCTCACTCACTCAGCTCCGGGTGGGGGTGACGCCGCGGATATTGATTGTTGCCAGAGCCTCGCACACTTGATGGAGGTGTGTGTTTGTCGGAAGTGTAAACTCGCTGCTGTGCTGTTCTGCATGCGTTCACACCTGCATCACTCTCTCCGTTTTCCATGCAGACCAATCAAAGTTGAAGTGTCCAGAACAAATCTGGTTCTGTGTTGCACTCAGAGCGCGTTTTCAAACAGGTCAGCTCTGATATTGAGGCGTGGTTTCTGAGCTTGTTTTGATTTTTGTCAAAATCTTCTATGACAATCTGACCATTGTCTGTGCGAAGCATTTTTCCCCCTGCTCCTACTTTGTGGAAAACGTTCTTCTATGATTGATGTCATGGCTTTCCCACTTCACATGCAAAAACAGAAAGTGTGCATCCCCTGTTCCTGCTCTGGTTTTCTGTCTCATCTGCATATTTTGTGATTCTCTTGTGGCCTCTCATTTAGCTGCATCGTGCCTACTCCTTTCAGCTCAAATCAAACTGCAGATCAGTGTCTACCAGTTTGCGTCACTTACATGTTAAACCAGGCAGAACTGTTTTTCGGTTTGCATCTGTCAGCCGACTTGAACGCCTATTCTTGTCCCCAGGCTCTGCAGGAAAAGCTGGAGAGTCTGCGGAGACAGCTGCACAGTGCCGAGAAGAAGCTGCTCAACAAGGAGCTGGAGACAGAAGAAAGGGTAATGAACTTGTTTGTCCTCTTCCCTCAATCTCTTCTTTCCCATTGTTTTCTGCTACACAATTTGGAGCTTCCTGTCATCATTGCATCACTTTTTTTTTTTTTTTTCCAACTTCACCTACAGCCTTTTGCATCACAACCGTTGTATTCTTCTTGATCATGCCTTTGTAAAATCCTGTCCCATAACACCTACTTTTGCTGCTTTATCACTTCATGTTGCAATCTCCTCCTTTCTGATTTACTATTCTGACTCAGTCCTCCTCCAGGGGGTTGCAAAATAAACACAAAATATTCTTGGCCTCCTTTCCTCCTCTGCCCTCTTCCACCTACCGTCTCTCCTTCTCCTGTTCAGAGTCGGTGATATGCTGCCTTGCGCATTTCCCAAATTCCTTGAGATCTGGCCTCAAGAGTCAGCGCCTAGGGCCAAGAATGCCACCGCTGCCTGTGTTCAAAAGGGAAGCTCTGGTGCGCACACGCCAACACACGCACACGCACCCCGCGGCTGTGGAGAATGCCCTGTAATCAGACTATGTTTTGACCTTGACACACACAGAGAAGAAAGAACTAATGACTGTGCTCACGCAGGAGGTTGGTCTTTGTACCGCGGTATGTACACCAAAGGCATTCGTTCTCCTGTGTTCCGTCTGATCCGCCCACTGACCCTTGCACACACTTCACACACTCGTCACACGTCTCCCCGTCGGGCCGTCATAAATCGAGTCGATGGGGGTCACCAGTTTTCAGGAGCCATTTGTCACTGATCCACACCTTGCTGCGCTGCAGGGGAATTTGCTTGCTCTTTATTGCAAGGTGGTCTTGGTTTAATTAAATTATTGCATACAGTGCCTCACAAAGTGATTACGGTAGTACCTTGTTTTAAACTTTTTAAAACAGTGTAATCTACTATAATTTAATACAATTTTATGTGACAGATAAGGTAGTGCGTTATGAATAAGAAATTCACATTATTTTTAACATATTTTACATGCAATGGGCTTGAGATGTTCTTTAGCTCGTCCTTTTTTGTTTATCTGACTTTTTTCTTTTAGTCTTTTTTTTTTTGGAGCGAAATTAAACAGAATCAGCCATATTGGACCAGGCCTGAAATGCTGAAGTATGATTAAGTTCTGTAAGTTTTTTTCAGTCTATCACAAATCCAGATTACAGTCTAAAGAGTTGTTTTTTAATTTTTTTTAAAGGGACAGTATAATGTGTTCTCCAGCCATATAGAAGAGTTTTATAGCACAATCATGGGCTTTCAGTTGTTATAAAAATGCTGGATATGTCACTAAAAAGGAATTTGACTTTTGCTTTTTCCCCAACACTGTCTTCAGGAAGTCAACACAACATCAGTCAATCAGATTTATTGTTCCTGCACATTTCAGCAACCTTGTTTCTCTATTAACTTTTTAATACATTTTTATCAAAAATGCACTGAGAAGTAGCTCATATAATGAGCTCAGCAGATATGCAGTTCCACCAGGTGTTTGCTAATTGCTGCTGGCTAGTCTAAAGGAGCTGAGTGAGGGAGTTGTGGGTGATGTCTGCTCTGTAAGGTGGAAACTCTGATACTGCAGCTCCAAGAAGGAGCTGCACCTCAAAGGCAGGGCTTGGTCCACCCAGGCGTTTAACACAGCTGAATGGTTGCCATGGGAGATTAAAGGATTTCTCCAACATGCCTGAAATAATCAAGGTAGCACTCCAGGTATGTTTTTGATGAGGGAATAATGTTATAACATCAATATAAAAAAAGTTGACTCAAAAAAGTTGACTTTACATAACACTGCCCCTTTAACAAATTGAGTCAGGTAAAATACAGGAGACGGGAATTTCTTGTTCTTCTTTCATTTTGGTGCTAACACCTGTATGTTAAAAGCAGGTTGAAGCAGGGGATGAGTAAACAACACGATGAATGTGACAAAGCCTTTTGGTTCCCATTTTAGGTTCTCAACAGCTCATGATTCACGGTCTTGAACACGTTGAACAGATTTTCTCCCCCTGACATTCTACTAGGAGATGAATGGAGAAAAAGCTTTTGAGCAAGCACGTCTGAATCACATTGCTTGGTGTGTGTTTAGTGCTAATGTCTCTTGCTGTATATGTTTCTCAGTTGGTAGTTGTGCCCTCTGCGGTTCATGCACATTAACAGTTGAGGCCACACCGATTCGCCTTATCCTCCTCACTCACATGTTGCTCTTGTTTATCTGCCAAGATGTTTCTTGTATCTTTTGTAATCCGATCTCTCACATGCTGAAGCAGCTTTCCTGCCCAGACTTCACACAGATGTTGCTGGCCCCGCACTCACAGGGGCCCTCGCCTCCAAAACGGCATCTCATCATCTCAATGCGTGGTTCTGCTCTCCTTCAAGATGGTGGCCTGTAGAGAGCACTTCTTCTTATGAATGACTAACTGTAAAACTGTAAAAGTTTCGCACTGGTCTCCACCACATTTGCTTACTTTGATTAAACCCCTTAACATGTAAACTATTTGCATGTGAGTCAATGGGTTCATGAGGTCTTTGGTGTCATCGTGACAATTAGGTGGTTGAAAATGTAAAGTCATGTAGTTTTTAGTAAATAAACAAATAATTAACATCACATCACTTGCCATCAGTCAGCTTCTAGCTACAGTCTGGAAAGGTCTGGATTTGAAGACCTTTTCTGTTCTGTTGTCTAAGTTTTGTATCAATCTATTTCCTTTGTTCCTTCTTTTTCTTTTTCTTGCTTGTGTCCTGTCCTCTTTCTTTCCTTCCTTGTATCCTAACCTCCTTCAATCTATCCTTTGTTCTTTCATTTCTTGTGTCGTTTTTATGTCCTTTCTTTTTTTTCTGACCTTTGTTTCCTTCCTAGTGTCCTTTCTTCCTTTTGTCCTGCCATAATATTTCCTTGTTTCCTTATTTCTCCCCTTGTTCCTCCTTGTCCACTTTCCATATTTAAAGCCTGCTGCCTGTATGAATACCAGACATAATTCGAAAGTGGATTTTTGTATTTAATACTTTAAGATGAATGTAAACCACTGGGAACTCTGGGAAGTTGAGTCTGGAAAAGGCAGGAATTTTTGCCTTCATAATGAGTAGGATCCCTGTCTTACTGTAGCTTCAGTAAACTCCGCAGAGATTTCTGGTTTATTCAAAGCAGTTTTCCCCCCTTCATCTCGTAACAAAGCATTTTTGATTCCAAATCGCTCTTTCATGAACTCGCTGACTTCCAACTCTGGATGTGGAGGTGCAAACTTTGCGAACATTGGCATTTTTGATGTATCCTCTTGTTCCTGACAAGGGTTTTGTCACCTGGGAACAAGAGATGATATAAAAAAAATGTCTCCCCCCCCTCTCTACACCTTACACACACACACACACACACACACTATTTGTTTCATGCACACACACCAGCTTCATTAGCATTCATCAAGCCTCTTCAGCGTTGTGACAAACTTCATTTGAACGTTGAAAGCGTTTAGGGCTTGTTCCTTTCTGCTGGCAGCTGTCAGAAGCCATGCCATGTGACGCCGCTAAACGTGAGAGAAAGTCAAAACCACAATCTGAGGACTATATATAGATGAAATGTTGTCATTTTAAGATGACTGGGAGGGGGAAATGACTGCCGCTCCTCGCAGTATTCAAATCGGCACCTCATCAGGAACAAACAGCACCCCGTTTTTAAAAAGGGATCTGAACAGATCAAACCTGATGTGTCTTTAGAAATTCAAAGTCGTCTTTCATTACAAGCTGAAATAGTGGCACACTTTTTTTTTTTTTTTTTTTTTTGTTGCTGTTTGCAGTGTCTCCCTCTCTTTTCCTTTTCTCCTTTCTTTCCTTTCTGCTCACATCTGGAGTCTGTCAGTGACCAAGTCCTCGTGACGGGTTTGATCAGCAGCGTTGTTCAAAGACATCTCACTTTTTCTCCAATTGGTGAGAAGCCGTTCCCCCCCTCAGATGTCATCGCATGTCTCTTTCTGCCTGTCGGGAAAACAAACATGCCTTTGCTGTAAAAAAAAAAAAAAAAAAGAAGTTGAAAGGGAGAGGGGGGAAAAAAAATGCATTTTCATGAAAGAAGAGGAAAGATGCAGAGGGAGGACCCTTGGAACAGAATGCAAAGCTGGAGGAACAATGTCTTTAAGAAAACTAGTCTGTCGTCTTTTGGGGAGTCGGATGCTTCCGTTTTGCATTTCTAACTCCACCGAGAGAAACGGCGAAGTCTCTGTGTGTGTTAGCCGCAGTCAGGTTTAAACAACAGAGACACTGTTGTGATAAAGACTGCTGCTTCCATCCACACACTCTGAGATAGATGGACTTTGTCAAAAACCAAACACTGAGCGCATGTGAGAGGTCTCGCAAAACCTCAATGTATTTTATTGAGATTTTATGTGATTGACTAACAGAAAGATGCTCAATTTTCTTTGTTTTATTTCTATTTATTTAATTTTTTTTATTTTTAATGTGGTGTGCATTTATACCCAACTACCTTCACTTCGATTCCCCTAAATGAAAAACTACATTCAATTTCAATAGAGCTGTATGCCTCAGGATTTTAGCACTACTAAACAACAAACAGCATCATGAAGATTGATCAGTTTGTCAAATTTTCAGCTTCCTAATATGACACAACAACATACCTACGAAGACCTGGATGCTCACCTAAGCTGACGATGAACAAGGACTTTAATCAGAGAAAGTAGCCAACAGAACCATAGTAACTCTGAAGGAGGCAAAAGTGACAAGAAAAAAAAACAAGGCATGTAGGGGTAGTATAGAGGAAGACCTAAATTCCTCTTTTCACCTTTGTAGAAAACTCTAGATTTGGCAGAAACCTAACACTGTACTTTGTAGTGAAACACACTGTGAAACATGGAAGTGTAACCATCATGCTTCTTCTGCAGGAACAGGCAAGCTAGTCAGAGCTGATGGAAAAAGGAAGGCAACAAAAACAGGAGGAAAAGCTGTTGGAGGTTCAGCTTCCAGCAGGACAACAGCCCTAAATATACAGCCTGAGCTTTAATGCAGTGGTTTAGACCTAAGCATATTGATGTTGGAGTTACTAACTATTACTTTTTTATTTTTGTATTTTTTATTTTTTTTATAAAACCATGCATCTTTCAGAAATCCTTTTTGTGCTAATAAAATACATTAAGCACAGTTGTAAAGTGAGAGAAGGAGAGAAAACAAGGTGTCTGAATATATTTGCAAGGTAATACAAGGTTACCAGTTTCTCCTGCAGCTCTGTTGAAGTTTTTCAGAATATGCTCCTGTAGGCTCTCCCCTTCCAATGTATGTATGGGACAGACGATGGAGACAGCGTTGCCACAAGAGAGCTTATAATTTAGCTGGAGCGGACCTCTCATTGCCGCCGCCGCGGCACCATACACGAATCAAGAATGCAAAACTAAGGAGCTTGGCTTTTGAAGAATCTGAGACTTGTATTCAAAGCGGTTGGTAAGGGATGTGTTTATTCAACCATTGTTTATTGCTTCGGTCTGAAGCAGCGAAGTGTGTTTTGTCTTGGCCTGCCGTTCTGTTATGACTACAGAAGCTGCTATAGATAGAGATAGACGTCTTCAGGACACTGAAATTAAAGCTTCTACAACCTGTTCTTTTTTTTTTTTTTTGGAACCTGTTTAAAAAGGTCACTTTTTAAACTGTCCTCAACCCCGTTCTCTCACAACAGGGGAAAAATGACATATTTCTCTAAACTGATGGATTCCTAACCCACTGTAATTGCTCCAACACTTTCAAATGAATAGGTTTGGAAGGAGGCTGGAGAAATTGGCAAAGTTGTGCCAGACTAATCTGCTGCACACTGTGCCGAGACAAAGTGAGCTGCCTCTTGTAGGGATCATTTATGCTGAGGGTTGCTTTGAAGTGCTTCCCCGACCCTTTTCATTGTGCCCAGGAAGATTAATTAGCCAAAGCCAGAACAATCAGTTAAATCCACAACAGGAAGATTATTTTAGGGGAGCAGATCTTTTTTTTTCTTCTTCTTCCTCTTCTTTAAACCCTCCCCCATCACTTCATTCACGCTCTCTTCACTTGAAAGAGCAGATTGGACTTTGGCTGGACTCTGGCTCTGCCACACACAGACTCTCCCCCTGGTTACACCTTGAAATATGCGGATGAAAACTGTTGCGTCCCCGCTCCCGTTGACGCTTTGAGCTCTGCTAAAGCGCTCGTCGAGCTCTGAATTAATTGATTCAGCGGCTCTTCTGAACGCCATAAACTCTTTTTACAGTACCGTAAAAAGCTCAGTTTGTGCTCGCATGTCTGCAGCGCGTATACGAGCGCTTCCATTCATGTGTGTTTGCGGGCAAAAAGTGGGGGTTGCACCAACCAAACCCTTTTCAACTTCTATAATCAGACTCTGGTTTAGCAGAGTGTAATTTAGCCCCAGACAGACTTCCTCCCGTCCTCCCCAGTGGAGATAGCTCGCTGGCTATTGAGCTGCTGCTGCTGCTGCTGCTGTGTTTAACACAATCCATCCTCTTCCAAACCCCCGTCAATGCTTTGTGTCGGATACAGCTGTAGTGGCCAACAACCAGTAGGGGGGTGTCGTGCAGAGCCGAGTCATGCCACCGCCCGCTGGACCCCCTGTGGAGATGTGAAGGAGCTGTGAAAAGCGAGGGAACGCTGAGGCATGAATAGAGAGGGGATACCCTCACACTGTGTGTGTGTGTGTGTGTGTGTGTGTGTCAACTGCTACTTGGCTTACAGTGCCTCGGAGTCAGAGACATGCAGAAACACTTACTCAGCAGGGGCATTCTGAGATTAATGATGTACAGATGCGTCTCCGTAAAGTAGAATATCATCAAAATGTTTTGTGCTTCAGGGTTTCAGTTAAAAAAACTGAGACTTGTATAGATCTGACACGCAATGATAAATGTATAATCTGTTTATTTCTGCTAATTTTAATTATTACGTTTTGCAGCAAAGACAAACGTATCGTTTTTGAAAAATGTTTATATTCCTTCACACTGATAAATTTGTTTGTTTTAAAAGCAGAAAGGCTATGATATGTCAATATTATGTTCCGCACCATCACAAAAGAAATTGCTGACCTAATAGTTGTCCTGCAAACAGTCCACTGAATTTCTTTTTGTCCTACAGAACAGTAGGCTTTTACCAGCATATTAATGGAAGGTTAAGTGGAAGGAAAAACTGAAATTTAAAACAGAGAATTAAGAGGATTATGAAGCAAATCCTTTCAATCCCCCAATCAAGAATTGTGTGTACACTGCACAGCATACTGACATATCTTTCAGTAGGCTGACATGTTGAATTGAAAACCCTTTTTATTGATTTTTATATATTATTATGACGTCTCCATGAGCTGTAAGCTGTAATCATAAAATTTTACCAAAATGGATGCTTAACATATATCAGTCAATGTGTGATAAATCTATCGAATTTCAGCTTCACTTTAGGAACTGAATTGCTGAAATGACTGGACTTTTCAGGGATATTCTAAGTTGCTGAGATGCTTTTGTTCGGCTGCGTCTGTCGATCACCATGTGGCCGTGTTGGTCTTGGATTTGATGGCGCTTGATCTAACAGGATCTGTCTTCCCAGGTGACGTTGGTGCATCAAGAGTATGAGGAGAAGATCAAGGGTCTGATGCCGGCGGATCTCAGGAAGGAGCTGGAAGACACCATCACCTCCCTGAAAGCTCAGGTGAGAACTTTTGGTGAAAATAAATAGAAGTTAAAATACAGGAAGGATTTTTATTATTATTATTATTGTTATTATTATTATTATTATTATTATTATTATTATTATTATTATTATTATTATTTTAATGGCCATTCTGCTTTTTTTAATGTCTGCTTTCACGCATTGCATCACTTTCTCTAGCAACAGATCGGTCGCTTTAACTTTAAAAGATTTTATTTATTTATTCTACTGTTTTTTTGTTTTAGAAGTTTAGCCCCTCAATATCTTGAGACATTTGTTTCTCTAGTTTTTATTCCCTAAATATTTTTCTCTGGGTGACAGATCCATGTTTTTTCTATTTAAGCTTGATTACAGAGTCATTACATATGCACGACGTGCCCTAATTTACAGCTTGTTGTGTTACCCATATTTTTACCGCTGTCCTTTAATGGTGTTTAAAAGAAAACTTTACCTATCAGTACATTCTGTTATTTGTGTTAGCAGTATGTTCTTTCTTTGCTGGAAACAGGATTTGTCTGAAAAATAGGTCTAATAAATTCATACATTATAAATTTATGAAACGCAAAGTACTGTGCAGACGTTTTAAGCTCTGCAACTTTATGCTCTTGCTTGCCAGTGCACTGCAGTTTCTTATTGTTATTAAGATAGTCTTGATCTCCAAGCTTTCTGGAAGCCCTCAGTTATTTTTCTCCCATCATATTGTTTGGTCCGTGTGGGATTTAATAAATCAGGATTGTAGATATGTGAGGATTAAGGAACATGTGTCTGGCTCCTAAATGTTCATTTATAACAGTTGAGCAGAATCATTCTAAGAAAAAAGGAAAAAAAAATCAGCACGAACCTGGCAGGAAATATCTCTAATTCAATATTTGGATATTCTTGTTGCTTCTATAACAATACGAGTTAGATTAAGTGAGAACAAAATTAGTTTTGTTAAATGTTTTCTAGTCGCTAAAGATTCGGTTTATTGTCGTCCTTCTGTCACTTTTAAAACTCCAGAGTTGAAGCGCTGAGTCGCTCCGTTCGCACCGTGTCCTCTCCTCTCTCCTCCTTCCTGTCAAACTACTGTTCAATAATGTCATCAGGTAGAGTTATGAAATCCCGCCACAAACGCTGCGTCTAGCTGCTTCTCGTAGCAGCGCTTGTACTGATCAGAGATCAGCTAGTCAGGACCGTGACGTGTTCATACACACTACATCTTAAAGAGTAAAAGGTGGTAAAAAGCGTTTGCAAAGGTCACATTGATGCTGACATGAACAATTTAACTTTTGTTTTCAAACCGCGTTATAATCATCTATGAATAGAGAATCAAACATTTACTCGGTGAGATGTTTAGAGTGTGACGTGCGTTTCTCTGTAGGTCGACTGAAAAAAATATAGATTTGAACCACAATTAATTAAAATGTAGATGTAAGATGAATTTATCTGATAATAGTTTCACTTATTTTATGTTATACACTCAATTTGAGCATTTTTGTTATCGTCAATCACCACAATTCAACAAAACACTAGACCAGTAAGAGGAATTAAGCTATGGCAATGGTTATTGGCCCAAAATGGAAGAATGTTGTTACTCTGTATGTAATGGAGAGATAAACCGGTAATAAAACCACCTGAATTTTTTATTTTTTTATTTTTTTGTCAAATTGAGGGATTTGGAGATAACCCAAGTATTTGCACAGAGCTATAAATGAAGTGAAATCTCTCCCTTTTCTATAGTTTTTTTTTTTTAGAGCACTGAGCTGGTTTAACCTGCGGACCCCTTCTCGGTGTTTACACTGTAAATAATTTTGTTAATAAGAGTTTCAGGGTAAAAAGGGCTCGTGTTCAACCCTCCCTTGTTTCAATGCATCTCCCTGGATCTCATTTCAGCACACAGAACCACAGCACTGTGATCAGAAATGTTTATAAACTGTAATCCGTGACCAGAGCGGCCTCTCGTCTCATTGACAGCGTTTCGGGTTCTTACACATTAACATGGATTGTTTTTGGATAGAGGGAGGAGAAAAAAAACAGGTACGGAGAGTTTTGTTTTGGGTTTTTTTGTGCCCCACGAGGATTGCAACCACATTTTGGTAGAGTTTTGCATATATTTTAAATGAAACGCTAGAATTGGAGCTGAGGTCTCCCCCACAGAAAGGAATGCACCTTCGGCTCCAGTACGCTAGTCCCAGAACAATACGGATTGTTCTGGAGCTGTGATTATTCTGCCAGGCGCTGGATGCCAAGTAAATGTAGATGGGGGTTTATTTTCACTCCACCAAAAAGCAGCACTTCATAAATAAACTTACAATTTGTAGCCAAACAAAAGAGCCGCGCTGCCTCCTCTCACAGCGTCCAATTCTGGCCCGTAATGTGCCCTGTTGTCCCAATGTGCCTTAACCCTGCTGCCCTGATCTCCTGACCCCTCGGCCCCGGCTGTCTTGACCCCTGGACTTAACAAGCAGCCTTTTCTTTCACTCTCCTCCGTTGCGCTACCCAACACCAGCCAAAAGCACAACCTGGCTCACACCAGCCGGTCTCCTGCTTCCTCCTTTCTGTTTACACCCACAGTTATTTCCAGCACCATTTCGCGGCACCATGTTTTACATTGTGTGTGTGTGTGTGTGTGTGCTGTAGGTCGGCTTCCTCCAGAAGACGGCCTCCTTGCTGCAGGAAGACCTGGATGCCTGCCGCAACAGGAGGTATGGAGTGTTTGTTTGCAGCTTTGTGTATAGATTTGTAAAGTATCTTAGATTATTCTGTGTTTCACTCTTTCCTATGAGAAGGGCTTTGTTTTCCTGATGATGCATCTAAGAGGTAAGAAGGTCTAAATATGAGGATACACACCATCTTGCCAAAGTCGCCTCGCTTGCTGGATCTTGCTGAACACACGCTGTGCTTCACCACAGCATCATAAGAGGAGATGATACCAGTATGTTCGTAGAAGAAGAAAACTGAAAAATATTCAAATGTATTAGCACTAGCCAAAAACATGCAGCTGATATCCTAAAGGTTTTGTTAATTATAACTTTTCCAAATAGGGAACACAAACGTTGTTTTTGGTACCACGTTTCAAACCTGAGTACACAGACTTTATAACATTGAACATTTAGCATTGAAAGCTTCCATTTTGGTCTCATCTGACCAGATCAGTCTTCGGCCATTTGTAAAACACCAGGCTTCATTTTCCTCCCACTTCACAAGAACGTGCTCCTCTGTGTGGCTCTGTCGCAAAAAAAAAAAACAACAAAAAAAAACTAATCAATCGCACTGAAGTTTGTGGTTGTAATGTGATAAAAGGCAAAAACATTTCAAGTTGTTCAAACCCTTTTGCAAGTCATTGTGCACTTTTGGTTCGTTTGGGTGTGTGCTGTCAAAGTAAGGAGAAGAAAACGTGTTACTTTGCTCATTCTGAGGCATTTGTTTCCATTTTGATCTTCTTCAGCAGCAATGCTTCTTTTATGTTCTCTTCTTTTCACAGGTAACAGCATGAAGCTCAGACACTCCGGGACGTGAAGGACGATGCCGGCCAACAGAAGTGAGCATTGTAGTTCCCTCTCATCCTTCACTCCACCGGACCGGTCATTCTGAAGTTTGTTTATCTCATTTTACTTTAACGTTGATTAAATGTAGCATTTCGATGTCCTCATCCAGCTAAAGTGTCCATTTCTGTCTTTTTATCAGCTGCCTGACTTTCTCATGAAAATGTTCATATTTTTATAAATTCATCATTTGTAATAAAAGACTTTGTCTCTCCTTGTTTTGTTTTATTTTGACTGTTTTTTCCCCCCATCCCTCGGTGGGTTTTGTTCATCGTCTTTAATCAGCCCCTCCATCCGAGTAAGTCTTGCTGTTCTCTTTGACCACAGTGTGTATCTTAACCAAGATTAGGCTACAGCAAGAGTCCTTGAATTCCCATCGCCCCCCTCCCTCATGATTTGACACCGTGTCTCTGGCCAACCCCTGGTTTGGAGAGCGGAGAGCAGCCAGGGGTTTGTGGTCGGCTCGGATAACGTGCTCTGTAAGTAGATTGTTTGGACCTCAGGTTAAGGCTGCAGCCACAGGCCTTGATGTTTCTGTTCCAGCCAACGCTTT
Source organism: Gambusia affinis (assembly GCF_019740435.1). Lineage (NCBI taxonomy): Eukaryota > Metazoa > Chordata > Actinopteri > Cyprinodontiformes > Poeciliidae > Gambusia > Gambusia affinis. The sequence continues at coordinate 12,123,936 of NC_057886.1, read as the reverse complement.
GTGTTTTATCCGCCATCCCACTCAGAGATTCACACGTTAAATCTCTCAGCCTCCTCCAAAAAGCGCCAGGAATTTATAGGTTTTTAATAACAGGCGCATATGATGGAGCATTGTAATAATCTGCTATCAGGTTGTGGATAATGTCGACGAGGAATGCAGGGGCTTGAATACTGATCATTTTCGAAGCATCCTGATATTTATTTTCCCTCCCTTGAATAAAATTTAAAGATGTTATTACATCCCTGGATCCGTTTTGATTTCAGAGGCCTCCACACTTATTTGCATTGGAATTGCTTTCTTTTCACGCCCACACTTCACGTGTTCCCATTGTCCGTGACCTGCTCTGCCGTCTCCAAAGCAAACATGTTTCCTCTCTCCGTATTTATTTGATGTGCTGATTTCTGCTGCTCATGCAGAGAGGAGAAGAATAGAAGAAGAAGAAAAAAAAAAGCACAGAGAGAGAGAGCGAGAGAGAGAAGCCTGTCAGACCAACATCTGAGAAGCCTGAGTTTAGTCATTCAGGGCAAAGAAAACTGTTTTCTTTGTAGACTCTGTTGTTTCTGCAGAAGGTGCAGAGGAGTCATTACTATTGCAGCGTTACATCCAAGCTGCATGCTCATTTATATACATCTAAAGGCAAGCATGCAATGTTTTTTTATATGTGCTGCCTTAGTGGCTGTGCAGTGCTGCGAGTAAAAGCCTCCGTGTGCTTCAATCACACCTGGTTGTTTTAACAAGTTGCAAAACCAGAGAGGCTCTGCTGTGGACTTTGTCTGAAGAAGAAGGGAGAAAAGGGGATGCATCAGTGCCTCTTCTTCCCTTTGTCCAGATTTTGATCAGAGACACAAAAATATGGGGGCTGTCCTTTTGCACATGTACAGTGTCTTGCAGTGTTATTCATTCCGTTTGAACTTTTTCTCACTTTGCTGTGCTGCAGCCACAGTCATCAGTGTTTGTCTCTAGTCGCTTTGCACTGAAGCTACTAGCATGGTTTCCTGCCAGATTGCCAAGACGTTGTAAATTCCATCAACTCTATCCAGTTCCCTTATCTCTGCTAAATTAAAGCATGCCCACAGCATAATGCTGCCCACACCGTGTTCAATTATATTTCCAGTGGTAGCCCCGTCCCCACACCCCCACAACCACCAGAGATGTGCATCATGGCCAAAATAGCTTAATTTTGGGTTCATTTGACATCAACACATTCTTTCACCTGTGCTGTTAAGTTAAAATTTACGAAGCAAAGCAGAATCGACCCACAAATAAACAGAAAAGGCCCTGGTTCTTGATGGAACGTTGCCTTTGATACCAAAAAATAAATATGATCCTCAGTATCCACGGCAGCAGATTTGTCATCTGGGCTCCATGCACCAGAACGTCTGGAAAAGGTTATTCCTTCATGGAAGCAACAACATAAGGTCAAGAGAGTTAAATCAGAAATATTATAAGGGTTTAAATGTCAAAAGAGCACTGAGTTTAAGTAAAGCTGTGGTTTGAGAAATCAAATATTTGAAAAGACATCCCATTTTTAATCAAAGCTAGCGTGTCTCAATAGTAAAGAGCACCTTGTGCTAAATTTGCCTGTCTACTCCGCCATCAGCAGACGAGACAAACACTTTGTTAGAAACTTTCAGACCCATTAAGGTCTACAGCTGCTGATAGCGGAGATCTAAAACTGTTTTCTTTGGCTTATTAGGCAAACTCCTGCTTTGCTCATTGACACCCAAACAGGATTCAGTCGTAACCTCTCCTTTAATCTGTGACATAGTTTCACTCTAATTGATTGTCTACCGCCAAAATTACCTCCATAATTGTGCTTGTGTAAATACAAGCCTTGAATGTCATTTCCACAGAGCCGCCACGGCCCCATTAAGGATCAAAGCCTTCGCTTCCTCTCCGTTATCTCCACATCAGACAGCGGACTGTTGTCCAAAGGCCGTCAGCGAGCTCCAAAGGTCTGCACTCATCTACTGTTCTCTCACTTTTCACGGTGCTAAAATTTAACAGCGCTTGGAGAAACTTTTTCCACATGGTGTTACATTACAGCTACAACCGTAATGTGCTGTATTGGTATTTTATGCGGTGGATCAAAACACAAAAGGTACATGTGGGACGTCTCTGCCGGCTGCCACATCTAGAGACAGAAACTTTGCCCAATCTTCTTCCAAGCTCAGCTAGATTAGATGGGTGGCATCTATGAAGATTTGAGCTTATCTGTATCTTCACTCAAGTAAGAGTAGCACTACTTTAACATGTTCATCCAAGAAGCCGACCAAGAAATGAGAAGTAAAAAGTATTTGGTAAAAATGATACACAAGTACTGATTAACTCAACTTAAGATCTGATTTATTATTTAAAAATGATGTAATCTGATACACAACAATAAGTAATATAAAGTAACATGTAAGTAACGAACACAGACTGAAGAAGCACTCTTGTACCAAATAATTTTTATGAAACCCATTCTTAAGTACCGTAATTTATAAATACATCATCTTCTTGGTCTCCTAATGGCACAAAATGTCGAGTAGATAGGAAATAGCATTAAACGAGCAAAGCTTTTTCATGAACAAGAGGGCTCCCTTTGACATGAGTTTGTGTCTCATGTATTTTTGTGTTTAAAATAAGCTTGTTTTTCATTCAGTGTAGCTACTCGTGACATTTTACTCAAGTAAAAGTAAAAAGTATGGCGGATTAAAACTGCTTCTACAAGTAATTTTTTTTTTTACAAAAAGTTACTTAAGTAAATGTAACTGTGTAAATATTCCTACTTGGCTCTTCTAGTTTCAAATTCTAAATTAGATTTAGGCCCGGACTTTGACTGGACCGTTCTGAAAAACACATATCCTTTGATCCAGATCATTGTCTACCAGCTCTGTTTGTATGTTTATAAATTTTTTTCAGCCTCTAACCGGTTTTCTTCTAGGATTGCCATGTATTTAGTTTAAAAAGTGCTTAGATAGATCTTTGATGCTTGGAACAATGTTTTAGGTCCTAAATTTTCTTTAAATTTCTCCATAGTTTTGTCCCTGACCTATCTATTGAGTTCCTTAGACTTCATGATGCTTCTTGTTCTCTGGTATTCTCTGGAACAGCTGGATTTATGCTGAGAATAAATTACACGCAGAATAACTTGTTTAAATCCATGGGCACTGGTTACCATGGATTTTATTTGGGGGTTTCAGAATACAGGGAGCGGAATAAAAATCCACGTCGCATTTTTCTTGTTCTTAGTTCACTAAGGTTTATGGTTTTAGCACAACAAAAGTTTAATGGATAATTCTGCAGAGCCCTAGAGGTTAGCTTCAAGTTGTGATGCTGGATAATTTTTTTGATTCAGAAAATGTTAAAGTCATGCATGAATTTGAGTCGTAAGTGTGTTTGGATGATAGATGAAGTTTTTCTGAAACATTTAAACCAGAGTTTCATTGATTGTCTTTATCGTAGAGATTATTTGAGGACATACATGAATATGTAGAGCATGGTGAGTTGTTGTTTTTTTTTTTTTTTTAGAGCAATCTCTGCTGCTTCTCCTCTCCTCTTGTAAGGTTTAAACATGTGACGTGTGGATATGTGCGCCTCAGTCCTGTGACAGGCTCCTGGGATTGACTGTACATCAGCAGATGATTGACAAAGTCATCGTTTGCGCGAGCGTGCGTACCTCTGGATCTTTTTATAGAGCTTTTGTTCTGAGTCAGACCCCAGGAAGCCCGTGCTTGGCTGCAGCAACACTGCTCGCATATTTAAAACCTGTTTATTGCCAACACTTCACACACAGCACCCGCTACACATTCCTGTGTCTGTGTCGTCTTCCCTCACGCTTTCTCCGTTTCTGTGTTGTCTCTCTCTTTGTTGACATGGTATTTATGAGGCGTTCTTTTCCCCCCTCTCTCTCTTTTCCCAGTCCTGTCACTCAAACACAACAGGGGCTATGAAACAGCAATGGCTTTGAGTGATCTGAGGACAAGTGGGTTAGAGGCTATACAGACTCTGTGAAGAAGGCGCAGCAGGTTGTGTTTTTGTGACTGTGGCAGAAATCCGCCATCAGATGATGTGGGCTGAGCAGAGGGACAGAGGCGTTCAAGACAGTGTGGGAGGTTTGTCTGCATCTCTGACCCTCTGTCTATGTCTTTTTTATTTATCGTACTCAGTGTCTGCTTCTAATGTGGCTGTGGAGACGCAGACCACAGGGACATCCATCCATCCTAATGAAAGCTGCAAATGCTTCTGTCTGTTTGTTCTTAGCCAGACCTTGAAAGCTGATGCAGTTAACCTCGGCCTCTCTGAAACCTCGGTTTGATCAGATACCTTCAGCGCCACCTCGCCGAGCCGCGCTGAGCCACCAAATGTGTCCGTTGCCGATGCTCTGGACTCCCACATAGTCTTGCTGTTTTGCATTTAGATTGAAGAGAAGTTGGTTTTTCGGTTTAAAATGCAAATACAGGATAACTTATGTAAACAAGTGAAAATCTTCTGCTGATTTTCGGCATGAGGTCAGTGACACGATGAAGATATTTTGGGAAAGTGTTTGCACAAGATCTCGCAAACGTATGGTCCAATTTTTTTTTTTTTTTATCATATTGCAATTAATTGTATTGGTATCTTATGTTATAGGCAAACATATAACATGGGACAATATCTACACCAGTGCTGTCCAAAGTTTTTGTAGTGGATGCCGAAACAATCAGATCCTTCACCATTGGTTTGGTCTATTTTGTTTGTCCCTGCCTGTCTACTTTGATACTGGTTGCAGTATTGCTCATTTAATAAAGCTTTATAACAGGGGATTTTATCTTGCAGGCAACAAAGAGTTATATAATTTTTTTATGGAGTTTTTATTCAATTTTCTTTTTACCTACACAGCAATAACATGCGAGATGAAGGAGAAATAGCTTGTTTTCTTTTGCCAAAGACCAAAAAGAAATCCTACGACTGCTAATATCTTACACCACTCCATCTTGTTCACATTTTGTGAAGAACGATGTTGCGCTCATGTGTTCTTCAGAGGTATACGTGTTGGTCCCCAATCAAACTGAGTCTACCGGACTATTGGCTGTGCTGTTTGGTCCATTTTTCAATTAAAGGTTTTGCAAAATTCTTTCAAGGGTCACAAATGGTTCCCTAGAGCCACGATCTGAGCACTCCTAAGATAAATACTTCTTTTGCTTCCAATCCTTCCATAGTGTGTCGCAGTGTTACGTTTCCCCTGCAACGCACAGCATCTAGCCCAAAAAGATTTGTTCTCACTGGACCTGAAAACACTCTTCTGCATGTTTCCTGTGTCTCCTTCCTCAAAGGTATCGTCTTTGTCTTCTCCATGTGTAACTTTACATGGGGCTTCTTGTGTCTTTTTTTTTCTTTAAAGGCCAGACTTGTTAAGTGCATGGGGCAACAGGAAGTATCAAAAAAAGATACAAATCTGGCCTCTGATGTGTGGGCAAGCGAGTTAATCACCTTTCCTAGTTGGAAGGAGGGGGTTAGGAAGAAGGCCAACGGGGTTACCGTGATAGATTAAGGATGAGTGTAGGAGTCCAGGTTAAGACTGATTCAGAGACAAATTGCTGTCCTGTCAATCATGGTAGAACTGGGGCGTCTGGCCTGTGAAGTGCCTGCATGGTGCTTGACTGCGAGCGGTAGAGGAAATAAAAGTCATTACTGTCAGTGTGGAGTGAGCTTCATGGCCCAAACGGGATTAGACAGTGCATCCGACATTGTTTCTATACATTGGTAGACTTAAAAGTCAAGCGCAAAATGGGATTAAAACGAGGGGAAAAAACCAATAAATAACCTTCAACACCCACCAAACCCCCCCTTCTTCTGCTGCCGCCTTTTATTTCTTCTCTGCCTTATTTCCCTACCAATTCCTTTCCTTTTTCATGTCTCATTCGCACTGTCTTCTCTTTCAGCTGTCTCCCTTCCAATTCCATTCTCTTTGACACGTTTATCTTCGTCTTCTTCCATCTTTCACACTCTCATCCCCCATTATCAGAATTTACAGGTGAGGCACCGGCTGCCGCTCGCTCTCACTGCTTTCATGTTTGACCAAAAAAAAAACGAGAAAACATTCTTCTGGGGCCAATTGGCGCCTGAAATCCAACTTCATTCCCCTCAAACTGAACCCTTTCGAAAACAAACCCCCTGCACCACTGGCTCTTTTATTCCCCACTTCTTCCTATTTCAAAACAGCCCCCATAACATACTTGCAAATTGTTGCCCTTCCTTAACTTTTAAGGCTATTATGCACCATGTCCGACTTCAAAGCCTGTCTTAACTCCACACTTTAATTGTATCTTCCCCAACCCGCTGCGTACCATTTGATTCTGCTGACAACAGCACTTCTCTCTCTCTTGTCGCCCCATATTTCTCATGCCAACGTTTTGGTCCTGGCTTAAGTTAACCCATTGCGCCATCACCATCACCATCACAGCTCCTCTCATCAGCTTTAGAGCCGTTTGTCCCCCCTGTTGTTACTCACTTTGAAGACGTAGTCTTCCATTTCCTCTCTCTCAGCAGTCGATTGTCTCCCGGGGTGTGTACACACCAAACAAACTTGAAACAGTAACCCCCTGTCCTGCACTGGCAGACTCCTACTCTTTCTTTATCATCTCTATGAGCAAGCTGACTTCCTCCTCATGGCTCTGGTTGATAATTGCCATAAGCTTCCCTCTTGGTTTCATTTTCCATTGTCCTCCCCCAAATTCTTGGCGCTGGCTCGAGATAAAGGGATGAGCACTTCAAAGGGGTTGCTGCGAAGAGTTTAACCCCCAAGCCGAAAAGGAACAGCACACAATACTGTAATTGAGAGCGAGTTACTGATCACAGAGCTGCAGCACAGAGAGGACGTCATGCCGAGGGGAGTGTTTATGGCTACCGCTGAGGCGGCCGGCAGCAGTAGCGACAGGTAGGAGGCTACTTAGTTGTAAAAACCTCCGCCCATCAAAGCTATTTGATTGTTTTTAATCTGATACGTCTTCCAGCGAAGGTGTAACTCACGGTCATGTATTTTATGTGATATATTAACAGATCCTCCTGGAAAAAAAAAATGTAGCCACTATCGTGAAGACCAAGGAACACAGCAGACAGGCCAGAGAGGAAGTCGTGGAGAAGTTTAATGCAGAATATAAAGCAATATTCCAAACTTTTAACGTCTCACAGAGATCTGCTCAATTCATTATCTACAAAACAAACTTGTGTGGAACAACAGCACATCTATCAAGTCATGGTATCCACCTTACTCCTAGGAGGGAATTGAACAGAGAAGCAGCCAGGAGGCTCATAGTCACTCACTCTATCTGGAAGGGGGACTATGAGTAAATTCATATGCTAGAATGACCCAGTCAAAGTCCAGACCTAAAACTAACCAGGATTTTGCGGCCCGATCTAGAGCTGTTTTCCAAATAATACATACATGTCATGAATTTACACATGGAATGTAAAATTGCTTTAGATAGGTCCCAAAAGCCTGTAGCTGTGCTCAGAAGCTGGGTCAGACTTTAGAAAGGATTAACTGCACCCCAATTTTTGGGGTCCCAAAGGTTTTTTTTGTTTGTTTGTTTTTTTAATGAAGGGATGTTTTGCAAAAATTGCACTTCATATAAAACTAATATGCCCAAATTAGGTGAGATGTATTAATGTTTTGGGATTTTTTATGAATATATAAGATATTCAAGTATTTGAAACATTATAACATTATGGTTGATTTTTTGGGGGAAAGATGGAGTTATTGGCTAAGGGACAAACTAAACCTAGCATGCATCAATTCATGCCTGCTGATGTATAAGATTACAATTAATGTACTGTAATTTTCATTAGGAAAATAATTTTCCTCAGTGTATAGGGCACCAAAACTGGCTGCAGCCCAGGGATCCACATCCTTGTAGATCCGGCCCTGGTCAGAAGGTTTTTCTGTGAAGCGTTGATTCATAGAATCAACGTGACTACATTTTTCAGACTTTTTTTGTAAGAACAAACTTTCACTTTTCAGTTATGCACTACTTTTTTTTTTTAGCCTATCACTTAAAATCCTAAAACCTTACATTAAACTCTATATTTGTAATGTGATAAAATGTGAAAATGTTGAGGGAGGATGAACGTTTTTACAAAGCACTCTTTGATGCACACAAGAAAAGACTCGCCTACTTGTGATTTATATGTCCTCTTCTCTCTCTATTTGTAGGAAGTCAGAGCTTGACCTGTCCCTGTAATAAAATCTCCCTATAAACGGAGAGTAACATCCCATAACCTCTCTCCTTGAAGCACTCTTTTCAAACGTCTTTTTATAGGGGAAGAAACCAAGGACAACCCAGGTCCCAGGCCGGGCACAGACCTGGGGTCAGCTCCTGAGGGGCAGCAGGGAGGACCTGACCCGTGGGGACCTCCCAGGAACCATGTGGGGAGCTGACAAGGCAGGACATGAGGGCCCGACTGGCCCCAGGTACTGGCAGGGGGTCCCCACCATCACCATGGAGATGGTTTTCACCCTGGTGTGTTTACTGTCAGAGGTCAGCCTGGGCCCTTCAAAGTTAACAAAGGCTGACATTGTCTGGGCAGGACTCCGAATATTAGCTGGATGTGCAGATAGTTTTTATGAGATTAACTTAGTTTGTGTAGACCAGTTTCTCTCATCTGCTGGTCACACAGCTCTTCTTTTATTCCACGCCAAACTGGTGTTTTATATTTTCTGATCAGACAAGCTTTTTTTTACAAACAAGCTGTTGCTCTTTAACTTGGGACAGTAAGTTTGATGTTTGGCTTTTTTTTGTCTTTTTTGTTCAGAATGAGAACAGAGAGAGTTTGAAGGCAATGAAGTGCCCTTTGAACGATGAGTAATCCCAGCATCACCGTTGCCCTCTGCAAGAGAAATTTCCCTTTTTATTATCCTTGATGGGAAGGGAGGCATCAAGGGAGAAAGTTTCACAGCACCTTTAACAAATGGGTTGATCAAAGCGTTTGCTGTCTTTGTACTGTACTTTTCGAATCTGTGTCTACTGAGAGTAAAAAGGACCAGAAGTACCTACTGACGCTCTTCTAAGAATATATCCAGTCATGGCGAAACAAAGTACTTGTTCCTCTAAAGCTCCAGATGCTTTCATTTTTAACCCATTAGCATGACTTTGACAGGATCAGTATTACTGTAGAAATGAGTCTTTTACATCACTTTAGTAAACTTCTCTTTGGGAACTTTGTTTTGATTCTGCCGCATCGAAGAGTTTTTCAGCTTTAATGGCCTGTTTAGGTCGTCCCATAGAATGCTAATCATATTTAAGTCCAGGCTTTGACTAGATCATTCCGAAACCGTAATTTTGCTTTCACAAGAAATTCAGAACTTTGTTGTGGGGCATGAAGTAGCAAAGCAACCTCAGATCATCACATTACCACCACCATGTTTGAATGTCAGAATGATATTATTGTTTTGGGAACTCAATGCTGACCTGCCAAAAGGTTTCAGTTTCATCTCATCAGTTCACTGAATATTTTCTCTGCTGTTTGGTGATCACCAAGATGCTTTTTGATAAATGTGAGACTCTCAAGTGTTTTTCATTTTGTAACTCTCCCATGGATGGCTTTTTGGTTCATTCTCATTTTTAAATGGGTATTTTGTGAACTCCTGGATAAGTCGTTGATGCGTGTTGGAGTAACTTTGACTTCTTGTAAAGGTTCGCCACTGTTTCATGACGCCTTCAGTTGTGAATGCTGGCTCTCTGTTTCAAGGTTGTTTGCCTTAGAAAAGGCTTTGGAACCCTTTATGATATGGTGAACTTTATTTTACACGTGTTTTTGAGTTTCATTTGCTCGAGGAAAGATTTGTTGCTTTTTGAGAGTGTTTACCCTACTACATGTTGTCAGACACTTTCTGTTGAATAAATGCATTGATTCTGTGGTTCAGGCATTGATCAGGACTGTATGTGTCTAGTTGAAATTTTATTTAGCATTCCAAAAATGTGGGTAATTCACAATTTAGCAAGAGGGGATAATTACTTTATCACTTAGGACCAGGTTGATTTGGAAAATGTGTTCATCTTAATCAGTTAAGTAATAATTTCCAAATTGCATTTTGTATTTACTCTAGTTACATTTGTTCCATATGACAATTTGTTTGGTGGTCTAAGCATTTAAATGTGTGTAAAAAAGCAAAAACACGACTGTATCTATTTTGAAAACTTTCCAGAAATGTTACTTGACAAAAGTATCTCGAGTTCGTATCTGTTCAGCTAGTGTCACAAAAGAATGTATTACTTTAAGAAACTTTCTCCTTACAGAGGAATTGAATAAATGTTAAAACAGCACAGATTTCTGAAAACTTCTCCTTTGCTGAGCAGATGTTTCACCTGTCGTGTCTGCATGCTGCCACTGGTGGGAGCTGTGGAGTAATAACCGCTCTTGCTCTTATGGTTATTCAGCATGCTGCTCAATAACCTGGATAATGAATGAGATGCAAAGTGATCATGTCATTTATTATTATCACAACGTTTTTCAGCTTGATTACAGAGAACATTTGAAATGATGAGTAGATCTTTTATTCTCGCTACAAGGACACTTCTGTGATTCTGTCTTGTCAAAAGAATGTCGCAAGTAGATTAAAATGTATTTTTTGCTGCTTTTTTTATTACATACCCGAAATGAATAAAGAAGACATAACTTGGCTGTTCAGGAACACTGACCTCTGTTTTAATACTCACCTCCATGACTGTACGTGGGGTTTATTTGAATTTCATAAAATCCGTGAGAGTTTCTGAAGAAACAGACTCAGTGTCTTTAAAGTATATGTGGCAATAGAGGGATTGTAACGACAATGCTGTTGGGGCGGCAGATCAGTTACTTCTGACGCTCCAAGCCCTCAGGGAGTTGGCTCAAGATTGCTTGTCTTTGATAAGGTCCTCTGCTGGAGCTGCAACTTCGCGATCTGGGAAGATATTGTAAAAAAGAGTTTACGCCTCACTAAATAACCCGAACAATCTTTAAATTATCCCTCACATCGCATGAGTGAGATATACCTAAGAGTGTTGGATATTTGCTTTTGCTTTTTTTATTCCGGAGGAAGAAAGCTGCGATTGTTTTTTATGCAGCTGCCAGGACCAGGCAGTCGGTTCCTCACTTTGAAGTGCGCTGCTCCAGCCTCTCGGTTCAGTTGGTGTTGGAGTCGCCTACAGGAGAGACCTACGGTGCGGCATGGCAACCTGAAAGCACCAGGGAGGAGGAAAAGAAGAAGGAAGGAATAGAGAGAAACAAATATTTTTTTCTCCTTTTTTACGGCACTTCTATTTTCCTAACCGTGTTTGGACGCCAGCAATGTGGATTATAAGCCCTTTTTGTGGAGTTTAATTTGAGGGGGAAACGAACTCGTGGGTCGATGGTAAGTTGGAGGACTGCGTGCCTCTTCAAACTCGCCCCCATTGGAGTTCCCTTTGATGTCCCTTTGAAGTAACGTTCAGGGGGAAATTGGCCACTTTTCCCCAGTTTACACACTCAAAAGACTCACAGGTTCGCGTCTGTGCCACTCGCTTTCCTCTATTTTCGAAAAGGCTTGGTTTAAGACTTAAATATTCGTGAGAAAATTTCTTAAGAAGTAGCCGACCCGAGTCTTGTTGAGCAATTCCTCCCCCACAAGATCAGAGACTTTGATGTTCTTGGGACTTTGGCTGTAATTTTCGCCATTAGAGAAACTGAAAGGGTGTTTTTTTTTTATGTTCGGGTTAAAATTACTCAAATGATTTACCACAGAGTGGTCAGGAATCTCAGGTGTAAGTAATATTTGAGTGTTTTCGCCCTAAAGCCAGGGGGAGTTGAACTCCCAGTTCACTATTTTGGTCACGTTTTCTCATCTCTTTGGGTTGATCGATGTCCTACAGGTACTGGAGAGAGGGAGGCTTCATTTTAGTTGCCCCAGATGAGATGGGGAGAGTCCTGGGAATTAGAAACTAGAAAGTGACAGGGAGGGCAAGAAGACACGTCTGTGCATAGCGCTTGTCCATTTGAAGGTCTCATTGAAGTGAATCCAGTGCATTCTTTAAATTACTCGATTCCTTCTTTCTTCTTTTTCTATGGAAATCCCATTGCTTTTGGTTTAGATGAGAGAAACTCCGCTTTATGTAATGCTGCTGCAGCGGTTTTTCTCCCCTTCTTTTTTTTCCCTGTAAAATCCAGCAAAGGCTCTGACTGCGTTCCTCTGTCTCTTTGAAGTCGGGGCGGATCTGGTTGTGATTAGATCAATACTTTGTGTTTCAGAGAGAAGACGGGCAGCCTGAGAGAAGCCCCCCCGCTGACACAAGAGAGTGAGGAGATTACAGTAGGAGCTCAGAGGAGGCGATCAGCGCTCTCTCTTGCTCTATCTCCTGCTGCTTTCAGAGACATGAGCCGGCCGCTTATGGACCATATCGCCAGTAGTAGTTTCCGCGAAGATGCCCCTCGACCCCCGGTGCCAGGGGAGGAGGGCGATGCGCCCCGCTACCCCAGCAAAGCCGCAATGATGAAACCCCTCGAAGCCCCCAAATCCGCTCTGCTTGCCGGCTCTCCGGGCTCCTCGGCGCGGAGGAACGAGGATGGTCTCGGAGAGCCGGAGGGCAGCGCCTCGCCGGACTCGCCGCTCTCCCGCTGGACGAAGTCCCTGCACTCCCTGCTCGGAGACCAGGACGGCGCCGTTCTGTTCCGGACGTTCCTGGAGCGGGAGAAGTGCGCGGACGCCTTGGACTTCTGGTTCGCCTGCAACGGCTTCCGGCAGATGGACCTGAAGGACACCAAAACGCAGCGGGTCGCCAAGGCGATCTACAAGCGCTACATCGAGAACAACAGCGTGGTGGCCAAGCAGCTGAAGCCGCCCACCAAAACCTTCATTCGGGATAACATCAAGAGGCAGCATATCGACTCTGCCATGTTCGACCAGGCGCAGACGGAGATCCAGATAGACATGGAGGAGAACGCCTACCAGATGTTCCTGACCTCTGACATTTATCTAGAGTATGTTCGGACCGGTGGGGAAAACCCGAGCCACGTCAGCCCGGGCTCTTTGGGCAGCCTGAAAGTTGTATGTGGATACCTGCCCACGCTCAACGAAGAAGAGGAGTGGAGCTGTGACTTAAGAGCCAAAGCCCTGCTGGGACTGAAGGGGCAGAGGGTCCCCATTACGCAGAGAGCAGTGGAGATGATGGAGAAGGGGTACAGGTATGTCTGCTGCACCATTTTTTTCCTTTTTCCTCTAGAGCAAAGGTTTACTCTAAGAGAGGTACAACACAGCTTTTCCCCTCCTCCTAAGTTTGCAGAAAACTCTGGCCATCTTCCCCCTCTCCCAAAGTCTCCAGCAGCAGCAGCAGCCCTCTGCTGGCGCTCGCCTGGATTTCCGGAGCTTTGAAATGGTTCTGCAGAGTGACGGATCGTCTTCCAGAGGAAAAGTTCACAGAGCAGGGGCTGGCTCTGGCCCCAGCCAGCAAATAATAGATGATGACATTGCTGTGCTATGTCTCCTCTTGTACCACCTCTGTCAAAAGCCTTCAGGCGGAGATAAAAAATCTACGGCGGCTCTTCAGATGTCACTTTGATGTGAGGGTAGTTTCATTTATGTGTTTTCTTTGCTCCATCCTACTCTGTTTGTTTTAAGTTAGGGCCTGGGAGAAAAAAAACTGCAAGGTGTTTGCAAGTATTTCCAATATCCTCGTTCAAATGCTGGGACTCGTATTAGTCTGTTGCTGAATTCAGTTATTGTTTTCCTAATACCAGTAACACAAAAACTTGAGTCGATCTAATTGCTATTATTTCAAACAGAAAATGTAAACTATTGCACCAAACAATCATCTGGAGATAAGAATCAAACATGTTTTCATTACTTTGCTTTGACTGAGAATCAGATTGGTAAAATCTCAAAATATTGTTTTTCTTATTCACTGATGCATTGAAACTCAGATGTTCCACCATCATCAGTCTATAGCTTCAGTGACCATCTTTGATTCACTTTAGTTGAGTCAAAGTTTCTTTTCATGTGCTACAGACCGATAACATTGTAATCAGCAGGTCAGACTTGAAAGTATTTCTAATGTTTGTTGTTATAGTTATGAATGTTTTTTTCTAGTTCTTATTTTGATTAAGGTGTGCAGCTTTAGGAAAGTATTCAGGTTTCATACCATTGTTATTATGTGTAATAACAACATAATTAACTGTCATTTTCCAGACAGTTTCCTTTCTCCTTACCACCACATATTGTCTCTACCACTCCCTATGAGCCTTAGCCTTCCAGCTACTAAAACAATGTGAGTATTAAAGGAAGCTAGTGTCTTTTTTACATCTGGCCAAATCTGTGGCAGACAAGCAGAGCCGGAATGTGGCTAATCTGCAGCCTACTGCCCAACAGATAAATCACTCATCTCATTCAAACTGTAGTTTTAAAACAGGATTCCTTTAATAACAAGGATAGATGGTACTCCTTTAAGTTTCGACATCATGACTATCATTTGATTTGTGACTGGAAAGATTTCAAAACTGCTGAATTTGTCTTAACAGCAAAATGAAGCTGCAATGGCTGACAGAGTGTGCAGCAACAGGTGGGAACGCTACATAATTAGAATCAATTTAAATTTATGGCAATATTGGTAACATATTCTGTTGTTTATAGGCTAATACAAGTCTCACATTGAGTGGTTAAATAAACAAACTAGCTGCTAAAGGTCAAATTTGACTCTCTAAACAAAAAAAAGTGTAGCAGCTATGTTTCAGCCAGCTAACCAGCAGTGCTCAGCTTCAGTTTAAGCCCCCACAGCTGGGAGAACCTTTGTGTAGCTTGTTTTCAGTACCTGGGCTGCGCCTAACCAGCAAATGGCGGCAGAACCTGCGCCGCCCTTTTTCTCCTAGTCTCTTCCGACTCAAGTTCTCTTAAAAGTGAAAACAAACCCTTAATGGCAGCAGCTACAGTACAGATTCAAGACCTCTTCCTCCTCTCTGTCACTCTTTGCTCCCCTTCTTCTTGTTTGTGTCAGTTCTCCTCAGATTCCCTCCTTTGCTGCTGTTCACCCCCCTCCTCCTCCTCCACTCCCTCGGCCTTCTTTACTTTTATCTTTTCTTCCTTTTGAAAACCGAGGGACGGGCACTACAAGGCCTGCTTTTGGAGCGGAAAGGAAGGATGGAGGGAGGGAGGGAAGAGGCGAGGAGGACGGTTGCAGCTCATGAAAGGGGGGGAGGAGAAAGGATAAATGAGGGGGTGAAAGAGAGGCAGGGAGGGAAGAATGCCGGGCCAGCTGTGCTAAATACCTGACTCTTTGCAAACCCCTCTGAAGGTCAGTCTGGAGCTGGAGGGAGGTGGTGGGGGGGACTGCAGCTTTAGTCATGCTGGGTCTCTCTCCCTCCGCACCGAGATCCTCCCCTTCTTCTCTTTTCTCCCCTTTCTTTCCGTCTGTGACACACTCCCATGCTTCCAGCCGAAACTTTTTGTGCTACTCCCACTCAGCCCCCCTTCGCCCCGCTTTCCTCCTCCTGTACCATGGCAAGAATGCAAACACAGCGGGGAATGCACGCTGGGGGAAAGAGTGAGGGTGGATGAGCGGAGTGGAAAGAGAAACTGTGGGACATTTAAGAAGTTTTCCCACAAAGTTTGCCAGGCTCCACACCAGCCTGTCACATTTGTTCGTCATGTTTGCCGCTCTTGCATCCACACGTTTCTTTCAGCTCTCCTACAAAAAATAAAAAAAAGACCCAATCTGTTTTGATTTAAGAACCACAGCCAGCCTGTTGGAGTGATATTAATATTAATCTGTTGTTGCCCAGGTCCTACAAGAGAGCCGAGCAGATCAACCCCTACCATGCAGGCGCCTTCGCCCCTGTCAGCAGCACCAACGACAGCGAGGTTTCCAGTGACACCTTGACTGACGACACCATGTCTGTGACTGACGGCAGTGTGTGAGTGGATGTTAATCAGATATACATGCGTGCACACACATGTGTGTCCAGAACACATCAAATGACTTGTATGTCAACAGGGTGTCTGCACATCCATAAAAACCTTTAAATTATTGCTTCTAAAATGAAGGCCTTGTAATGTCTTAAATTCATTTTAAAAAAAAAAATTAAGTTGGCAGTAAGTAAGCTAACCACAGGTCTTACATTTTGTCAGGGTTATTTGATCTATGTAGTTTCTTTTTACTTTCTCACTGAACTTTTCTATGAAGCAAACATTTGAGTCTTCATTCTGTTTTGTGACTTGAGGTGGCTAACTAGCTGCTAATATTGCCCTGCTAGCTAGCTAGCTAATTGAATGGAAAAGGTTGGTCTTTCCCTCTGGTTCACATCTTTTGTCAAACCATAATGCTCATTTTGTGCAAAAAAGCTTGGGACTACTACAAGGGGGTGATTTCATTCACAATGGTCTTACAAAGGTTTTAAGAGGACTTAAATTTCAGTTTGAACTCTGCAGAAACCAGCAGTTCAAGCAACTTGCTGAGAACCAAACTGCATGAGTTAGTCGTAGGGACACACCTGGCAAAACACAGGAGTTAATTTGGGTCGACAATGATCCTCATCAAGTTGGTCTGGATCCCAAATTCACCAGTAGAGCAAAAAACATCTCTGACAAACAGGCATAGGCTGGTTATTAGAGTCCAGTTAGAGCAAGGTCCTAAAAGGTTCCTAAACTAAAGTTTTCAACACCTGTTGATTAGTAAATAGTAAAACATTTCAAGAAATATCTCCTTAATATAATTATATACTCTGACTAATTTAACTGTATTTCCTGCTAAAATCTTGTGTTTGGTGTTGTCCAAAATATTCTCAAATGTCTATCGGAGAGTAAGTTGTTGATGCTTCTCACTCAGCTGTTTCAGTGTAGAAATGACTCGGTCAGTTAGCGTTTCGATCACCAGTTTTTGTAAAGGTTCAAAACAGATTTGAAAACATAGATTCATCTTTAAGAGCTTCTGTATTAAAAGACAGCATCTCATATTAGTAATTAGTGCTATTAGCATGATGTAGCACGTTGTTCCAGAGATGTTGAGATCGTAAACATTTCCAAATCCAACTTGTTCCAGACATTATTTGCTAGACTCCGATGGCCTTCCTGTTGTTATCCTGCTTTATTCTCTCCCTCTGTAGGAAATATAGCTTCCTTTTAAATATCTTCAGTCATCTCTGTGCTTTTCTCATTTTCAAACACCTCACAGATACTAAAAATAGCTAACGATAAGTCTTCTTCCCTTACTTACGTTCACACCATAGAGTGTTTTCGAGCCGAAACAGATTCTGTTCACCAGCCAATTTCTAATGTATGTTCAAAGATCTGAATCGATGTGGACTTCAAGTTTTATCACAATATTTTGTGATACTATTGAGATATAATAAGAACTATTTGATACGACTTTTTAGGCAACTGAAGGTATCATAGCGCCACAAACTCTGCTCTTGAGTGTTTGTGGAGCTTCTAATAAGCTTCTGTAAGATATGGGTCACATAAGATAGTGTGATTTGTATCACTAAGGTGCTCACATTAACTGCATTTAATCATATTTTTGTATTTGCAATATATATGTGGAGAAACTACAAAAACTAATAATCTAGACAATTCTGACGTTTTTGATGGTTTTTAAACACCTTTCTTTATTGGAATCTATTATGACAACAATGAATTAAAATTCTTATGATGAAAAGGAATTTATCACGATGAATGACAAACGATGCGATAAATGCCCTGCTCTATTTCCAACCTCATTAATCATCAGCCTTCTTTGGGTTCTCTGATCCAAAAAGTGACTAATCAGTAATCATTTGTGAACGCGGCTGTCCACATGTTGTATAAACTCATCCAGCTACGTGCCATGGGCCTCGTTTACACAACGTGGTCATGTGACCTATACCTGACGAAGTGCTCGTCTTTCTTTGGGACATAAAGTCGAAGAATCTCTATCCAGAGTTCACCCTTAGTTCATATCTGCTAGGATGATGCTGATGAAACGTCCAGATCAACCATGACCAAGCTAAAGATACTGATGAGCTGAAAGCGCTGATATTCAGTTCAAACCCTGGGCTTGGCTGGAGCAGAAAGGCGGCAGCTAAAAAGTCATTTTTTCTTTTTTTTTTTTTTTTTACAGCAGTCAGAGGGACATACGGTCCTGCTCTGCTGTACTTTGCCCAGCACAGTTTGAAAGGCTGAGCCGCAGGGACACCAACTTCCCCGCCTCATTTCCTGCCCACTCTGGCCTTGATCACAATATCTGCCTCTCAGTAGGTCACAGCTATAAAGACCCATAAACATTTGAATTGCATTTACAGATAAAGGCAGCAGGGAAAAATAGAAAATGAGGAAAAATGGTAACGGGGGAGGAGGCGCTCGGTTGGGAAGAGAAAGTGCGCGGTGATAGAGCGAGAAGGAGGGGGGTGGGATTTCTTTTTTTCTTTTTTTTTTTTTTTTGCTTATATCTTATTTATGGATTTGCTTGGACGCTGGGGAATGCAGCTGCGCAGACTTCAAACATTACCTTATCTTACAAACCAGCCTTTTGATGTGCCGAGATCAGAGGCTGGCTGCGGCAAAGCTTGCCAAATGAAGATTGGGAGTGTGTTTGGAGACGGGGTTGGGGTGGAGGAGGGAAGTGGGGGGTTTTGCTCATGCGCATGAATGTGGTGTTTTAAAGCAAGAGTAGAAAAGTGCTTCTCAGTTTGGTTGGGGAGCTGCTGTTTAACTCGGGCGTAAAGGTACTGAGCTAAAGTCAACTCTGTACCAGGCAGAAATTCAGATTCAACCTGTATCTGCTAACTCTGTAGAAAGGTGTAAGTAGGCCTGTCATTATAAGAAATTTTGCTGAGCGATTAATTGTCTCAAAAATATTGTGATAAACGATAATATTGATTGAAGACCTTTTTACATTGACTTAATGGAAGTGACGTAATGATGCATGCGATTTCTTGCCAAAGATAGATACACTTTATTTTCAAAAGAACACTTAACACTGGAACTGACAAACAAAAGAACCAAAAACAAAAATAAAATGGATGCTCCGTCTCCATTAACAAAAAATGTACTAGAATAAAGACTAAACAACCTAAAGCCAAAGTGGAAATAAATACTGGATTCAACCAAAAGCGTACAGATTATGAAGTCTGTATAATATATTGTCCTTCAGTAATCATTAGATTTAAATATAGAAGATGGGCACATCTAACTACCTGATGCAATAGTCCACACTATACGATTGTTGCTTGAGATTTCGTAACCCATCATCCTGTAGTGTGTGGTGTGTTACTGTAGATGTCATAGTCCTGATCTAAATCAGGGGTTTTCCCGACTGGCCGTGTTAACGCAGCTTGTTAAATGTGACAGGTAGCCAATCAGAAAGTGCGGATTCTCCTCCGTGCTTTGGAGATGATATGTGGAAACCACATTAATGTCTATTGAACATTTGTGCAAAGAATATAGAAATGACGAGGGGAGGAGTTGGAGTGAAGTTGCTACCGCAGTTGATAAACCCGGTAACTTTTCAGCTGTTTTTCGCTAACGTGACCTAAATAGGTTATAATGATTTTCATTCAGTCAGGACTCACACTAGAGTCACATGCATTGTAGGTAGATGGTAGTAAAGCATTGATTAATGCCTGGTTTTAATATTAGTTAACTGAACTTGTAGCCATTATTTTGTGCTCATTGTTGGACACCACCTGCGACAGACTGGCGACCTGTCCAGGGTGAACCCCGCCTCTCACCCGGAACGTTAGCTGGGGATAGGCACCAGCAACCCTCCCGACCCCATTAGGGACGAAGGGTGTATAGAAAATGGATGGATGGATGGATCTTGGACACCACACGGCACGATCGAACCGATCGAACCGTTATACCTAGGATTTCTGACAACACGATCCTGTCGTGTGCGCTGGGCATTACACTAAGGATATGAGGAAGGGAGGGTCAGTGGTGAGCATCTGAGTTGAGCCTTTTTTCATTCAGTGTCATCAACAGAAAGAGAAAAAGGCCAGAAGCAACGATAAAGCCAATAATTAAAATGAGGTTGTTAGTTTTAATTTATCGTGCGATTAATTGATTTATTGTTTATCACCACAGGCCTAGGTGTAAGGAGTCGGCAAAGCAGCTGTAACCTTGACTTTACTTCAATTGCTGGGGAAGAAACATTTACTAAGTGTCAGAACACAATGCCACTCTACAGACTAGATAAACATGGAAAAACAAAATGGAAACATATTGAATCGAACGTAACTTCTGACTTTATTCCCTGTCTCATTGTCCAAGAACTGGATCCATTCATCCACTTCTTTCTTTTTTTCCTCTTTCTTTCTGTTTCACTCCTTCCTCTCTGTGGCTCTTCTACTGTAAAGCAATAACTAGTAAAAACTTGGTAAACATTCACTCATATTTATAGTTTAAAAAATGGACGGGGGATTCCTGTTTATTAGAGTCTGGACAAGGATGCAGTTTGGTCTTGAAAAATGTTTGGGGGATGATGAGTGTCATTTCTGGGGCAAATAAAATGTCCCTGGAACTATCTCATTTTGAAGATGAACCCCACACGACTCCAACAAACACACACACATATAGACCTGAACACTGACTCGGTTAACCTCGGATTAAGCCTGGAAGAGGAATTAATAAATTAGATTTTTTTTCCCTTGAAGTTTGTTTGATCCGTCCTTTTGGCTAACAAGCGGTCTTTAATGATGTATCTGATTGGGTAATTGACCTTTGTGATGTCTCCTCCCCCCTCAGAGATGGCATCCCTCCATATAAAATGGGCTCCAAAAAGCAGCTACAGAGAGAGATGCAACGAAACATGAGGATGAACAGCCAAGTCTCTCTGCCTGCTTTCCCTGTAAGTACACAAACACACACACACACACACACACTCTGAAGTCTTTTTGAGCCCGGGTCCCACAGTGTAATTTCCATACCACCCTCCGTTCCGGGTCTCTCTCGCTTCTATGAATAGTGCTGTGCAAACTGTATTTGGCATTCTCGATTCAACAACACCAGCAAAGATCTGAAGAAGTGGCGTCAAAGACCCTGCCTCCCACTCTCACACACATCCAAACACAAGCCCCCTGCCTACCTTTGGTGTCACCTACACCCCCCATTAGGGTACCTTGAAGTCTGTAGGGGGAAGGAACGAGGTCTCTAAGCTGTTTATCGCCCCAGCGCTCGCTTTTTTTCCTTCTACTTCTTCTTCCCCGCCGATGCTGTAAATATGGAGAATAAGAAAGAGATGAGGAAGATCTCTGCCGCCTTATCCCAGGGGCCCTGGAATCAGCCCGGTTCCCCAACAAAAACACAAGCACGCTCGCAGTAACGTGCACGAACGCAACGCTTTGATCTGCAGATGAATGAAGCAAACGCACGGGGAAGTGACAACTTCCAACTGAGATGGCCCCCTTTCCCTTCCCCTCTTTCCTTCCCCATCCAAGCATACACAGACCCTAAACCTCCCCCCCCCCCCACACACACACACACACAGCCATCTCACATAAAAGTGAAGGATCAGAGGGAAGAGTCTGAGCACGTCATGTGAGCTCTCAGCAGGTCAGGGGGGAGATACTAGCTTAAGATATTTGGGAAGAGGAGGCTGGAGGGGAGCGGATTTAACCAAACTTGATAAAAGCAATACCTTGCAGAAGTATTGCTGAAACTTTATGACTTTAAACCGCAAACTTACAACATGTTTTATTTGGATTTAACGTGATACACCAACACAAAGTAACGTTGAATTATGATAGTCAACGTTACTTTGCAGGTTTTCTTACTTCAGTTGGCTCCAAATTTCTTCTTATTTTTTTTTTTTCAGCTGATTGTCCCACCTAAGCTCTGGATCTCCGCTTCTCCTCCAGAGTTACATTTCACCTTTGAGCTGGTTTTCTTATCATCAGTTTACATATAGGTTATAAATCCTAAATAAAATGTGTTTAAATCTGGTAATTATGTTGTGATAAAGGTCAAAGGGTGTGAATACTTTTGTAAGGCACTCTAAACTTGATCACAAACTTATGATCTATAAAAAAGAAATAAGCAGGAAGTTTGAGGTTTAAAAAAAAAGCTGCACAGATTAGATGGGGCTGCTCTTCTTGCCTTTGTTCTTGTTTTTGTTTCCCATCTGACTTCCTCTTTATATTTTTTAGATGGTTGCCATTCCCATAATGCATCAGCTCCCAGCACCATCAGTCAGCCCCCCTGTCCCTGTTTATTCTGACTACAAAGAGTTAGGAAAAGTATAAAAATATGGAGGAACAATCAAGAAAGCCTCGATGCAGAAAGAAAAAAATGCAAATATTCTAAGATGTGTTCAGCCGCTCACTGTCACAACACCGTAGCTCAAAGGTGCCCAGTGTGTGACGAGGTGGGGGAATAAAATTCCTCAACCTTTCTGATCTCACACCCCGTGTTTTAGTACCTTTATCTCTTCCTCTCAGGTCTTGTCTTTTTTATTTGAACCTGAAAGCGCACATATCTGCATCCCCGACTTCTCCCATTACTCCTTTTTTTTTCATCCCTCATCCTATCCTCCCTGGAGTTCTCTTTCACCCCCTGTTGATGCACGGCTTTTATTCCTAGATGTAAAGCCACTGCTTCCCATCAATCTATTCCTCCATCCATCCTTCCACCACCCCTACTGAGTGTTTGATATTTGACGAGGAAGTCTTTGAAGTGAGCTGACTTTGGAGGCCCGCTGATGATGACAGAGGGAACCAGCTGAGCCCGGGGTCCGCCGCCCCCTAAAACAAGCCGTGGGTTAGCAGGCTGGTTATTAATGCTGGTTGTTTAAATTGACTGTTAGTGCAGCATATTACTGTAAGAATATTTAAAGTGTGGATACAAGCATAAAGATTTGGATGCTCAACCCTACAGGTTGTGTTTCTCATATAAACTGTTAGCCTCTTGTATTTCAGGATGTTTTCCATTTCTCAAGATGGCCACCGTTTTTGAGCCTTTTAAGCCAATTATTGCCATGAATGTTACCAAAACTGAAACAGGGGATTCTGTTCGCAAGTTTTCTTCCTCCGAGTGTGTGATGCAGACTGATGGCTAGCGTTTGCTTTTATGTGTTCAGTGGCTTAGCATTAGCTTCCTCTAATTTTTTTGTGTTTAGCATAAGCTTTTGCTATTTTTTTTAGCATGCATAACAGTTTAGCGTTAGCTTCTGCTAAATTTTAATGTGTATAAAAGTTTAGCATTAGCAGAGTTACGATTCTTGTTTAGTGAATTAGTGATTAGTGAATTGAATGTTTTGGTTAGCGGTGCCCATCACTGGCAAAAGCTGCTGCTGATTTTATTGCAAATATATTTTCACCTTTATAACCCTGGTGGCCATTTTGAAAAATGTTCTGCATGTAGGGGAAACACAAGATGAACAAAATAACGGTGATTTCTATGGTTCAAAATATGTAGGCTATGATTTGACACCAAAAACATTCAAATAAATTTTGCATGACAACCATGATGAAAAATGAAAACATTGTCAGCAAATACGATTACTTTGGGTCCAATTATGTGTGATCCGACACCAAAAGGACGCAATGGTGATATTGACAAATTTAACACAAAACAAAAAGGTTCTTGAACCTTTTTGATCATCTTTAAATTTCCAGGTGCTCACCATTTTTAAAGGACATTTTGTGAATATTTTTGCTGAAATATTCAGTTATCTGCTTCACGATGTGGAAGCTGTGGAGTTAGGTTACCTTGATTAGGAATCAAACACAAGCTAATGTATCCACTTTCTTTCCCCTAAAGCGTACAACCCGTCCTCCAAAGGAGATGGTCCCCTTGGAGCCGGCGCAGTTCGCAGCCCAGCTGATCTCCCGCCTGGAGAACTTGAAGAGGAAGCAGGACACCTTCAACTCTCTGGAGGAGCGGCTGCAGCAGATTCAGGAGGTTTGACTTCTTCTTTCAGAACTTTTCTTCCTTTATTTTTTTCCTTTTGTGTTTCTGTGAATTCATGTTTTTCTTGTTTTTGTCTCCCAGGAGGAGGAAAGAGAGGATTCAGAGATCTCTGTTAGCGCTCCGCAGCTTTCCCCACATCCTCTGGCCCTCCTATCGGGCTCCTCCGACGAAGACCCCCAGGCCATCCTGGATGAGCACCTGTCTCGGGTCCTCAAGACCCCCGGCTGCCAGTCGCCCACTGTCGTCCTGCACTCGCCTCGCTCCAGCTCCCCGGAGAACCGGCCGCATGCCTGTGGAGGCAAACCCAGCGCCAGGGCCGAGTCGTCCACTTCTCCTGTGTCGAGTCCAGACTCAGGGGCTTTCGCTCTGAGCCTGGGCTCCAGCAGGACCCTGTTGAGCAGGCAGAGCACCAAGCACATCCACCACCACTACATACATCACCACGCCAGTCCAAAGTCCAAGGAGCAGATTGAACGGGAGGCGGCCCTGAGGGTGCAGGGCGTCTGCTCTGCCGCCGGCCGCTGTCAGTCCTGCCAGGCTTACCCACGCAGCCGCAGTCTGGGCAGAGAGATGTGTGGCTCCGTCTCGACCGAGAGCAACATGGGGTGAGTTTGAGCATGATAAAACTGCTCAACCTTCTTATTACCTTCTCAAAATATCTCTCTCCAATGCTATTGCAGTCTGATTATATTAGATTTTCTCTAGCTGTGAATCCATTACAAATGTGAGCAAAACTTAGATATTCCGCTAATGTCAAAAACACTCAGTTTTGTAATTGCAGTGTTTCTGTTAAATAAGAAAAGCAGTTAAGATCCCATGTGAATAAGTTTGTTCAAGCAATAAGTCATGAAAATCCATTCTCTTCTGTGATCCTCCTACCACTTCCTGTTGTCTTCTTTGACTTTTCCGCCAGTAGTAAAATCTAATTTCTTGATCTGGATGTTACTACCAGATCGCATTTTCCTCATAATGTTATAAAAGTGTTTCCATTGCGGTTTGGCAAAATTTCAATATAGCCAAAAAACATTTTTATCGAAAACATATATTTTGTTTTTATTTTTAATTCTTCTGCTTCTATTAAGTAAATATATTTTTGTAATTCCAATTTGGCAGTTATATGCTCAATGGAAATGTAGCTAGCATAAAATCTGACTGGAATGTTTCCGTTTCCCAGGCGTTCCAGCTCCCTATCGAGACGCGTGTGTCGCTCGGAGGCCGAAGAGGGGGTCGCAGACGGCTGCATGGACGACTGTGGGATCTCACAGCTGCCCACAGACACAACTGACCCCACCGAGAACGTTCGCCAGTGGATCCTGGAGAGCAAACGGCAGAGCCGACACAAGTCTCACAGGTGAGCAGGCGTAGCGAGTCTGAAAGCACGTCGTTTTTTGTTGTTAGGTCGGTAAACATTTCCCTCTCTGTCCTGCAGTAACCAGGGCGCCAAGAAATTCGGAGGCTCGTCAACACAGACGCACACCTGGGGCGGCGGAGGAAGCTGCGGCCACCTGCGGAGCCACCAACCGGCTCAGCCCTTCATCCAAGACCCCGCTATGCCGCCCCTGCCCCCTCCCAACACCCTGTCCCAGCTGGAGGAGGCCTGCCGCAGACTGGAGGAGGTTTCCACCAAGACCCCCAAACAGAGGTACGGACCCCAGAGGAGCTGCTCTGCTCCACAATAACACCTTACCAACTATGTTTGGTCTAGTTTTTACTCTAAATATCTTACTGCACCCGCACTTAACAAAGCTAACGTATAAGTAACTTTCCAGCAAGATTTTTTGTTTTTGTTTGGATTAACAAAAGGTCCTAGTTCCACTTAAAAAAAAAATACAAATTTAAAAGGCACTTGTTTTTGTTGTAAACTGAGTGAGTTTTATCTTATTTTTTCTGTTTTATTCAGGCATTCGTTGGCCAGCCTTCAACGAGAGAAGACCCACCAAGTCACAGTCCATGCAGGGGGGTCAGCTCTCCCCAGTCCTGCCCCTCTCGGTTCCCCTGGCCTCACCTCCACCTGCCCGGGTCTCCTCCAATCAGAAGAGTACGAGGCCTCCCTCTCCTCTCCTCCTCTCTGCTCCTCTTCCTCCTCCTCTTCCTCCTGCTCTGAGCTTTAACATCCAACTTCCAGCGTACATAAACCCTTTTAACTTTTCCTACTTGACACCCGCACCATAAACAGAACAACATACACACACATTTTCAGTCTTAATGTGCGCATCAGTGTCGTGTGTGTGTGCTGGAGGCTGTTGCCACGGTACCACCGGACTGGCTCTATCTCTTCATGGAGATCTATTCATATCGTTATTATTGGCTGTCCTTCTGTGAGCTGGTGTAGTTCAGAGAGAGCTCCTCTAATGTTGGCCTACAAAGCCTTGGACCCAGCTGAAGGAGAATTGATTACACACACACACACACACATATGAGTCTGACTCCCACACTCGCTGGCATCCCTCATATTTCCAAGCCTGCATAGTCAGCATCTGGATGAGTTTCGTCGTGGTGCTATTGTACCACCTGTGTCCGTGTCGTATCTCTCACGCTCTCTGTCTCCGTTTTTGGGTCCCGGCAGATGTAAGAAGGTCTTGGGCGGCCTCGCGGCGTGCAGCGGGGAGACGGTGGTGACTTACTTCTTCTGCGGCGAGGAGATCCCGTACCGCCGCACCATGAAGAGCCACAGCCTCACCCTGGGTCACTTCAAGGAGCAGCTCCGTAAAAAGGGCAACTACAGGTGAGCTGGAGACGCAACAAACCAAAGCCGGAGGTAGAGAATTAAAGAGTTAGAATCTTGAATGCAAAAGTATTCACACCCTCTGAGCTTTTTCAGATTATTTTCATGTTAAAGCCACGACCTTCAGTGTGTTTTATTGCCTGAATATATCGCTTATTATCGCAGATTCTCATTTGGATTTAGGTCTGAACTTTGATTATGCCAGTCTAAAAGGTTACTTTCTTCTAAACTACCATTGTGGGTCTTAGAAGCATTTAATTCCCACAGTATGATGCTGCTACCACCATTTTAGCTTCTTGTTCTGGTGGAAGGGTTTTCTGTTTTGTTTTTTTTATTTCAGCCTGTAACACAGTTCTCAAATATTGGGGTGAGGTGTCTGGAGGACCTTAGGATTATTAAACAAGCCTCCAGTCACTAGGTGGCAGCAGTCAACAGTCTGCTGTTAGTCCCAGTAAATAAAAGTCGCCTTTACTGTTGTACAAAGCTGAGAAGAGACGGAGAAGTTTGTGTAATTCTAAAGAAAAATGGTGTTGAGGAAACTCGCAGCAACCTCGACGTCCGTTAGCATCGCTGGTTCACTCTGTTAGAAAATATGACAGGAAATAATATAGAACAGTTTTTGTCCCCAGTTTTCCCTCCTTCCATCTTCCTGAGCTTCTCTGTCCCTGCTGAAGAAAAACATCCCCACAGTTTAATGCTGCCGCCACCATGTCTCAGTACTGGGATGATGGGTCTTAGCACTTCGTATGTTGCTCTGTTACGTAAAATCGCAATAAAGAGCTCTGAGGTTTGTGGTTTAAATACGTCAAAACCTGTTGGATAAAGCAGCTAACCTCTAAATATCTGACTATATTTCTGTGATGAGTCCTGCTGTCTGTGTTTTTGTTTCTGTGTGTGTGTGTGGCTGGCTTTTTGAGCAACAGAAAAGGGAAAGACAAGCGGGCGGGTGGCGCAGGGGTTAGTGGGAGAGTTTGAACTGCAGCGATTTGGGTCCCATCTGGTATTGATTTCCATGCTAAGGCACACTTAATACACACGGCTTTGAAGCCTCGGCCTCTTTCATTTCAACCAACAAAGACTCACACAAATGGCCAGTGTGCAAATTCTTCACTGATGCTATCAGGGCCTCTCTTTCTTTTTCCTTTTTCTCCCCTCCTCCCGCTGCCCGTGTGTGTGTGGGTGTGTGTGTGTGTGTGTGTGTGTGTGTTGGGTTGAATGCACACGGTGTTTACACATGTTGTAATCATTTTATGGATATTTTGGAAAGGCAGATAGTTAAATGCCAGATCCGCTCGCTTCACAAGGCCCCGTCGAGTGCCCAACCCTTCACCGTGCGCTTTCAGAAAGAGAGAAAGAGATTTTTTATTTTATTTTGTTTAACCTTTGATTGCTTTTATCCAGCGGGTATTAAAAGAAAAAAACAGATCAAACATTTCAGTGTTTGGACCATTAGCTGTGCTGAGGATAGGTACGGGCGCAGCGTTGTGTTTGTAATTACAGGTAAGAAACCGAGAGGAAAGAAAGTTCTTCCTGTCCAGATGTGAACGGCGTTCCTTTCTCTTTTTTTTTTTGGAATCAACAGATGTGACAAACTCCCGGCTCTTCACATCTGTCTGATCCTTCGCTCGTCTTCTTTTCCTCTTTGGCTCGCCGTCTCAGTTCCTGTGTCATACCATCCACCTTTTTTTACTAAACCCCTCGAACCCCCCTTTCTTCTTCTTCACTTTTTTGGAAAGCGAGCCGCGCGGTGCTTTAACAGCAGCCAGAGAATGTGTGGAGTTGGGTCATTTCAACATGGCAGCGGTTCAACAAAGAACAGTACTGCTTGGCCCTGCCAGACGATATTGGTGCCAGATGTCAGAGCAAACTGGAAGAGGTGGGGGAGTGCGGGCAGCGCGGATCTAGCCACATAAAACATGTTCTAGTGGAAATTCTCTCTCTTAGCGAAAAAAACATCACAGCTCTTTTGAAG
Organism: Gambusia affinis; assembly: GCF_019740435.1. NCBI lineage: Eukaryota > Metazoa > Chordata > Actinopteri > Cyprinodontiformes > Poeciliidae > Gambusia > Gambusia affinis. Next base: position 12,095,397 of record NC_057886.1, on the reverse strand, counting down.
ACTTCTTGTATTTAAAGAGCGGGAGGAATCGGCGTAGATTTCTCCAAAACGGTCGGCGTGGTTTCACTTCTTCTCCTTTCCTTCTTCATTTGCTTCAAGTCTTCCTGAGCTACTTTTAAAAAAAAATATATATATATATATATATATTAGCGACCACCCTTGTGCTAATTGCACCACGTGGGCTCCCGCTCTCCTGTACGCATCGCATGTTCCTAAACCTCGCGTACATTCCAGAGACCCCCACATATGGGGCAAATTGAGCTGTTTTTCCATTACATAGTTAATGAGTGGATTCCCAGATCCCTCCAACCAACCCACCCCTGCTGTTCTCTCTTCCTCTTAAATAAGGGCTTGGGAGGTGTGTGTTTTGTTTTTTTTGTTTTTTGGGGGGGAGTGGGGTTGTTGCGTCATTATCCTGTGGTGAAGTCATGGCTAAAGAGAAGCTCCTCCTTGCTTGTGTTTTTTTTTTTTTTTTTCTTTCTTTCTTTTACTTGCATTCATAAAGTTGCCAGCTGAGACATCAACATGTCGTCCTGATTCACTTTTATTAAAAATCTTTTTATCGCTGTGGAAATAAACTGGGCAGGAGGAGGAGGAGGGGACAGCAGTCCTCTCATTTTGTGTGGCTGCAGCCACAGACTTATGATACTGTGTGATGGAGGAACAGAAACATCTGCATTAAACTCCAATCTGTTTCCTGATTGGTTGTTTCTGACTGTGCAATAGGGCCACAGGAAGAAGCTCCACTATTTTAATTGATTATCAGCCATAGTATATAGTGTCACAACATGGTGGCAGATTTAACAAACTTTTTTGTAATATGTATATATTAAAAAACCAGCTTGAACTCTGGTTTGTTTGAGGAGGGTCGAGGTGTGGTGGCGCAGTCGAACCAAAAAAAGCTTAAAAAAACCGTCGGTCTCTGTTTGGTTGTCGTCAACTCTTGTGTGGTTTGAATGCGCATGTGAACGACAAGCAGACCGTAGAAAGAGAAAATGAGAAATCCTACAATCTGACGTCACACCATTCTTCTTTATATTTTTCGAAGAAGGAAGTTTTGCGAATGTCTTGTTCTGAGGTTTTTGTGCTGCTTCCTTCAGTGATTCTTGGTGTAGCGCCACCACAGGCGAGGTTTTTGGTTCATCTGACACAGTGCAGTGTGAAAGTGAACCGCACCGGGTGAAAATGTAACAAATGTTGCAACTGGTTGAAAACATTAACCTTAAAACTCTTTATATTGCAGTTTGTGATCGAAATGCGACGAGGCTCAAGGATAGTTGGTACTTTCCGTTTGAGTCGAGGCAGATCCAGATGGAATTATGGTTTAAAAGTTGACATTCAATGTTAAAGGATATGAACAATAGCTGAGCTCTGTGTTGTTCTGCCTGTGCAGGTACTACTTCAAAAAAGCCAGTGACGAGTTTGAGTGCGGCGCCGTGTTCGAGGAAGTGTCGGACGACGGCTCCTTGCTGCCCACGTACGAGGGGAAGATCCTGGGGAAGGTGGAGCGGATGGACTGACTCGGAACCGCCGGGGATTACTGACCCATCACTAAGCTGAGACTGAAGGACTGGAGGCGGGGTGATGGACGGAGCGCTGGCGAAAGGCCAGAGAAGAGGACACGGATGTTACGGGACAATTAAAGGACCTGGCTGGGACGGAGGGGGAACCTGGACTGTGTGTTGCTGAAGTTTCTAGAGACTGGAGGAGAATGACCACTTGTCAGCGATGCGGGGCGGTGGGTTTACCGTAAGACTGAGAGCCCACCTGTGCTGACCACAAGCACTCACTAGCACATTACTAGTATGTATCTGCAGATATACATGTACATTGTATAGATATCTATTACTATTTATTGCAAATATCCCAGAGACAAATCGCTAGGATTGGAAAATTCCAAGATTCCTCCCTTCAGAGCTAAAGGAAAACTTTCTCTTCCTTTTTGTCATTTTGTTCAAATTTTTTTTTTCTGCCGGAGCGTCGACTCAGAGTTTGATCACATATTTACTGCTGCAGTGCTATTTGTGGATGTGTTCCCCATCTGCTCTGAAGGGCTCCTATATGAAAAAAAAAAAAAAGAAAACGAGCAAAGATGCTATTAATGTTTAATTCCCTGCTTTGGGACTCTGCCCAGCTCGCCTTGATCAGTCACGTCTTAGTGCCTTTTGTTTCCGTGGCGCAGGCATCGCACAGACAGCCTACATATGTAGAGGAAATGGGTCCTCGAGCCCCCCCCCCCGAAAATGTGTTTACACCAATGTTATCCAACAAAAAAGCTCTAGATTATGCTCCACAGTGTGTGTGTGTGTGTGCCCGTGTGTGTGTGTTCTGCACTTTGAGCTGCAGATGGAAATGATGTTCATGCTGTTTTCATCGAGTGTACAGTAACTGTGCGTACATGGGTTGTTGCCATGTTTTTACCCAGTTTTCAGGGTCCATTTACTCCCTTGGTTTTTACAAGGGGCCTTTTATGTTAGGAGAAAAAGATATTTTTTATGCCGTTTTTATTTTTAGTACCCCCGTTTCATCCCAACGTCCTGTGTTTTCTGATATTTTCCATGGCTTCTCCAGCTCCACGTGTAAACTGTAAATTATGCGTTCCATAGAGCTCCCGTTTAAAAAGATGCCTCGGTACTTTAATTATTGTAATTATAAAGAGATGTAGCCTTTATTAAAATGCTCTATTTTTCAAATTAGCAAGCTGCCTCCTGTGTGTTTTTCTGTTTCCTCGCTCACCCGCCGCGCAGAGTGCAACTCGTCTCGTCCTGTGAGAAATTTCCGATAGATTTACATCCATTATCAGCTCTTAACGCGCTCCCTGCTGGAAATTAAAACATGCAGCATTAATTTGGCCACTAGAGCCTCTGTGTGTTTTTATGGCACGAGGAGGGAGGTGGAGGGAGTTAAGTGTGTGTTAATGAGACGTTTGGTAATTATACAGTTTGTCATGAGTACATTTCACTCGGCTATTTACATGGTTAAACGTTCGGCCTCCTGTGGCTCTTTATGTACCATGAAGGAAGGGGATTTAACTCAATTTTCTTTCCCAGACCCTTGTAGGGTAGATGGGTAATAAAGTCAGTCTGCTGTTTGATGAACTCGACATTTTATGTTTCTATACAGACGTTGTTTTTAATCCGCTTTAACTTTTTTTCTTCTTCCCCCTAAAACAATCAGCAGCGTGGCGATTAGGGATGGTTGAATGGCGTCTTGGTTTTGACATTAGCAGGTCAGTGTAGTGAGGGGAAATGGAGGAAAACATCCAGCAGATGTTATTTCATCAGAGTAACTGGTCCACTCAGTTCAAGGATGTCAAAAGAGCCAATAGGAGAGGAGAAGACACAGGTGTTGAGATTACATGGATCACCTGTAGATGTGGGAATGTTGGGTTTACTCAAAAGGAACAAACCCGTTTTATCAGCGGATTTTATAAAAGGTCATCTTGTTTTAATGAAACAGAAAAGTGTAACAAACAACAATAAAAGAACAAAATATGCCGAAGGCACCTTGACATCGACAGACGTTTTTCATCAAACACGTGAAAGTAATAAATGTTTCTTCTCACATCTGAGCATTAGTGCTCATGTAGAAAGAAAAAAAAAAAAAAGGATTGGAAATTTCAAATAGAGAATTTCTCATTTACAGGGAAAAACTAGAATTTTGTCTGTCCAGATTTTAAATTCGAAAGAATTTCGTTTTTCATGATTAAGTTGTAAATTTATAGTAAAATGAAGATATTTCTGAAAATGTTGAAATTTGCAGGAAAAAAAAAAATAAATCTGAAGTTTATTGAAATTGTAAAATCAGACATTTGCAAAAAAACGTGACAGAAGAAGTGTCAAATTTATCAATAGACGTCTGGATGTTTTCCAAGATACATCCGGAGTCTTTTCCTGTTTCAGAAAGTTTTCCATTTGCACATTCACCTCATACAGCATCCAGAAGAAACGCATGATGTCGAAGGTGTAAATTACAATATTAATACTATTATTCATGAGAGTTTTAAAAAAAAACAGTTGAAAAATTGACCAATTTCAGTCACTGGCCAATTTTACAGCAATTGAAGACAATGCAACCTGCTTTAAGAAAAACTCTTCCTCATTCATTCTATCACAAACAATAAAATAAAAAAAAATAATAATTACCCTCTTAAAAAGTATAAATACATCCCAGAACGCCCGTGAGAACCTGTAACCCAGAAACAGCAACACAAAAAGCTCTACTGAACTGGACGTTCCGTTTCTGGAACCTCTTTCAATTGAGGCTGATTAATTTCAAATCATTCACTTAGGACTGACGTGAATCAAGCAGAAGCTACGTCCTCGAAAAAAATAAAAATAAAAATAAAAACTTTACACAGTCATTCATAGGTTGGGCTTCATAGGTTCACACACCTGCTGTCTCTTATCTTCACACACCTCTTGCACACCTCATTCCGCTGTCGCTGGGCGTCCTTTCAACTTTCATTGGTTGAGAGAGTTGCTTATGCTGCCTTTCATATTGAAAGGGCATCATGATATTGTTAAAATAGCATTTTGGACTCCTTTCATCAGGAAAGGTCAGTGCATACACTTGAAGGCCATCCTTTATCATCTTTAGAAGCTCTCATTCAGCAGCGCGCCGCTGTCAGGGGCCTTTTGAACCCATTTTTGTGCAGAGAGCTATTTTAGATGGGGTCATCTTTTTGAAGAAAGTCCAGGGTTAGGTAAACTTTACGCCACTATTTATTTATATATATATATATATATATATATATATACATATATATATATATGGAGAGGTATGAAGATTTCGGAGCACTTTAAGGTTTGATTGTGAACTTTACCAGATTATTTCTGTAAACTGAATGATCCAGATCCTTCCAACCGTTACGCTACAGTCAAACTTATCAGTGCTGGCATTGTGGAAACGCAGTGTGTTTAAATATTCACGGGTTTCCTGGACATCTGCGATCCAAACTCAAACACAAATCAACTTCTTCTGATCTTATCCAAAGACTCCTCTTCCCCCCCCCATCTGCCCTTCCCAAATCAACCCAGATAAAGGAAATGAAAAACGAAGCACTAAACAAAAGCGGAGGGCTGAATCGACCTTGTTCATATCCATGTGCTTTTCATTTCCCACATTTGTTAAGATTTGGGGCAAATGTTGTGAAACCGTGCAAAAAAAAAAAGAAAAATTCAAAATAAGTCAAAGAACAGCTGAGTACAGAGACCCTGGGAAAAATCTGCTCACTGTCTGCCACCACAAACCTCAGGTTCGTTTAAATGCACTTCAGCCATTCCACCGTGGATGGATATGAGAAAGCGAGACCCCCAATTTTGGGTCCCGCAACCCTTCATTTAGAACCTGGACCGACAGTGCAAGTTGTTCCACACGAGGCACCGGCCCAGACAGCCGCAGGACTGTGGTCAACCAGGGGGCCTCGACTGGATCCTGGTCGGGCGCCATTGACGAAGGTGGTTCCAGCAGCCCCATGTGACCGGGTCACGTGATTTCTGTTCGATGCCGCACTCTAATCGACGGCAAACTCCAAGGTTAAACATTCGCCGATAAACCAGAACATATATTTTTTTTAAATCTGCTGTACATTAGAGCTGGAGGTTTTTACAGACCGATAGGAAGCGTCATGTTACATCTGCAGGGTCAGCATCTTTTACAAAGTGGAAGGAAAAAGTGATATTTTCAAATCAGCCACCTTTATCTAGTACACCTAAATAAAATCTAACACCTGCAGGGCTTACCTAATTATTAAAACAGTTCTGCTATGTGTAATTTGGTAACATCTCAACATAAGTGAACAAATAGCACTCACAGCAAACTTTTTCCCCAAAGCGGTATTTGTTGGTAAAAAAAAAAAAAAACAGACAAAAAAAAAGAACTATAAATTACCCTGGACACTCGACGTTCACATTGAAACATGGTGCTGGCACCATCATGCTAAGGGGATGCTTTTCTTCTGCAGCCAAAGGGAATCTGGTCGGAGTTGATGGATGGAGCTCAATACAGGACAATCCTGGAAGAAAAGCTGTGGGCGGCTGCAGCCGTAGCGACAACGGCTCAAAGTCCAAACCAGAATCAAATTGAAGAGTTGTAACAAGGAAAGTGAAGAGTTGGAGCTGCTTTGACTAGATGAATAGACAGAAACTTCAGCCATAGATGTGCGAAGCTGGCAGAAGCATAAAGAGACCTGCTCCTAGAATAAGACAGCTGTAATATAAGGACTCAAAAAAAAAAAAAAGACCAGGTTGGTTCTCCATCTACTTCACTTTAAAATCCACAGATGCTGGTGACCAAATGTTAAAAAGTTCACTTTTCAAGAGGCTGTAAAAGTAATTTAGCTCAGATCCAAGACTTGAATCAGTCCTATTTAGAGCAGACAAACAGCTGGTCAGATATTACTGAGACGTGACAAAATCTGTAAATTAACCTTCCAGATAATTAGTTTTTCCTCAAAGAGCTTCTGTCAGATAAAAGCCTCGTGCTTTAATTCACAATCACAAACCTTCGTGGAGATTTCTATCTTTCTGTCACTTTGAGAAATGAACACAATGAAGGTTTCAGGGTCAGAAATTTAATCGTCTTCATGCGGTGCAGCTGTGATTTTAAAAGGATAGTTCAGATGTTTAAGATGAGGCTACATTAAAAAGCTGTAAGTGTTGGGTTGACAATGCGTACAGTTACATAATATTGGGTTTATTAGAACAAAATTTAAAAGGAATTACAGTTTATTTTTTTGTTTGTTTGTTTACCAAACAGAAAAGAGGCTCCACTAATTTAAAGATAGTGCATGAAATAGTCTTTATTCACGTTTTTAGTCTTTAAAAAGTAGGGTGACCATATTTTCATTTGGGAAAACCAGGACACCTTGGAGCGGGGATGGAGGAGGGAGGGGGGTGGAATGTCGCTTTGGCATGTTATTGGCATACTGACAGCCACGCTATCTATCTTCTGATTAAGAACAGGGCTGCCCGCACTGACGCGGCTCAGGGATTACGTCACACGCAGCGCCGTGCGCAGGGCCCTAGTGCCTGTAAATTTAATGGTCCAATTAAATTTACCATTAAATTTAATTTAATGGTAAATTAAATTAATTTACCATTAAATTAATTTAATGGTAAATTAAATTAATTTTAATTTACCATTAAAATTAATGGTAAATTAATTTTAATTAATTTACCATTAATTAAAATTAATTTAATTTTAATTAATGGTAGTTTCATGTCCTGTTTTAAAAAACAGGACGTCCTGTTTTTTAAAACAGGACATTTCCTCACTTTCTAAAAAAAACCCGAGACGCCCGGGACAGGACGTGAAATACGGACATGTCCCGGGAAATACGGACGTTTGGTCACCCTAATATATATATAAGCCTCCAAGGAGGCTGGAAAGTGAGCTGACTTTGCTGTTGCCTAGCAACATTGCATACATTAGATTTTTTTCCACTGATGGAATCTGATGATGTCAAAGTGTTATGATGTCATAAGAGACAGAAGCCTTGAATATCCTGCATCTGAATCAAACTGGCAGATCGCAAGCAGCAGCAGCACGGACGGTGGTTTTGCAATATTGGATTTAACGTTACATTTTCTCGTAGTTTTTGTGATACGTCAGTTGGATAATCAAAATGTCGTCGTTTGGTACAGATTCGTTGACACTGTCTCAAATTAGACTAATGTCTAGAGATGAATTGGTTACCTTGGTTGTGGATTTTCTACAAAGGTTAAAAGAAAAATCTGCAATCCTGATCAAGGAGAACATACTGGAGCAGGACTTGGAAAAAGCCCAAGATCAAATTGAGCTTTTAAATGAGAAAATTGATTCATTGACGAAAGAGCTAAAGATTTCTCACAGGCACAACAAATATCTGAATAATGAAAAAAATACCAAAACTAAAACTAGAGATAGCGACCTGGAGTTCCCACAGAAATCAACTGTTAGCTGAGGTAAAGTCATACCAAAGTAAAGTTAAAGATTTGCAAAACTCTTTCAAAAACCAGGAGAGGGAATCCAAACTTCAGATTGAAAGGACCGAAGAAGAAAAAAGGCAAGTGACATCAGAATTTGCGGCATATAGACTTAAGACTGAAAAGAAAGAACATGAAATGAAAAAACTTGAGATTGAATTGTCCAGGAAGGTGAACGACATTGGCTTGAAAAACAACAAAATTCAGAAAGAGAAAGAGAAATCCAAACTTCTTGAGACCACTGTAAGAGAACTGGAAAAGAAATTGATGGAGGCAGAAAATGAAAACAAACATCTGATTAAGAAACTGGCAAAAACTCCAAGGGAGGAAGCCATCGAAAAGACAAGGATTGCGTTTGAAGCCGGGCTTGATTTTGATGCGTTAGCTAAGGAAAAGCAGCGAAGCAGGATTTTACAAGAATGCCTAACAAAAAAAGATCGGCAGCTCAATGAGCTCTTGGAGGAGCAGGCAAAGAGACGACCCTCGCCCTCAAAGGTAAAGAGAGAGGCTGAGATAGAAAAAAAAAGGTTTGAACTTATTGCAGCGGATTGGAGACAGCTAAAAAGAGACAACATAGCTTTAAATGCTGAGATTACAGTACATATGGAAAACAGACGGAAAGACCAGAATCAAATAAAAATACTAACCGAGCAATTGTCAGTGGTCAAAAGAGAGGTGATGATCAAGAGAATTGAACAAGAGGATTTGAAGAAATCCATAAATAAGAAACAAGATGACATTGCTGTGGTGAGACCGGATGTCGAAAACAACATAAAGGCACCAACTGAAAATAGAGAAATTAGATATCTACCATCAGTTGTTTCAAACCTCGAGCCACCCAAACCAAAGTTATCTCTCAATCAAAGAACTTTGCGTTTGGGTGAAGGCAAGTTAATGCCAGATTTTAAAGACAATCCAACTACACAGCTTAAGCCACAGCCCCCTAGCCAAGGAAAGCCTGGAAGACCTCCATTTATAGCGGGAGGCAGGAAGTGCTGGAAAATCTAACTGGAGAAAAAATAGCGGTCAACCTGGCGGGAGAGGAGAACCTTAAAGTTCCCTCATTAGATGTTGAAGGCAACAGAATATCGTGAGGTGCGTTTGTGAACATCGCATACAAGAGGCGTATACACCTTGGGGCTGGGCTTTAACCCATGGAGCCCAGCAGGGCACAGCCGAAGAGGAGACAGGATTCCCTAGCAGAAGGTGGGGTTCACCAAGTGAGTTCACGCGAGATAATCGTTTTGTCGACAAAAACGATTGTCTCGCGTAAACTCACTCGTCTGATTGAATGTGATTCAATTTAGTCAGATTCATTTCCCTCCGAAGAGGGTCTAGCGAGATCAGGGGATCACGAGAGATTATACGACATAAGTGTTTTGCGCCTGGGAAAACTTCAAAGTGGTTTTAGTTACACATTAACCTCTAGAACCCAACGGACCCACCGGTAGAACCTCTATATTTGTTTTCATCTGAAAACAGAAAACAAATATCTGCACGGTTCTGTATCAGTCCATTTAAGAACTGTAAAAATTTAAGAACTGTAAAAAAAAGTTCTCAAAGACATTTTTTTAAAAAAGTCAAAAAAGTTGGGGCGTGCTCTGGTGGCGTAGAGGGTAGCGCGCCCCACGTTTGGAGGCCTTCAGTCCTCGATGCGGCCGTCGCGGGTTCAATTCCCGGACCCGACGACATTTGCCGCATGTCTTCCCACCTCTCCTTCCCCCTTTCCTGTCAGCCTACTGTTGAATAAGGGACACTAGAGCCCACAAAAAGACCCCCTGGTGGGGAAAAACAAAAAAAAAGTCAAAAAAGTCTTTGACTTAAAAAAAAAAGTCTTTGAATTAACGTAATTAAATCATGAAAAGGATTTCCACACGATTAAATAGCTTTCTTTCAGCATGAAGCATGTTTGTTGAGCTAACTTAATTTTCATGAGTTGGCTCAACTTAATAAGTCATGTGAAGGTATCACTGTAACATAAGTTGGTTTCTCCAGCGTGCTGTGGTGGCGTAGGGGTTTAGCACACTGCATGTTTGGAGGCCTTAGTCCTCGATGTGTACGTTGCTGGTTCGACATTGAGGACGACCTTTGCCATGTCCTCACCCTGTCTGCCTACTGTCTCAAAAAAATACAAGCCACTAGCGCCACAAAAAGTCTTTGGAGAAAAAAAAAAGTTGGTCTCAACTAAATTGCCGTTAATCTTGGTCAAGTAAATTATTTGGTCCAAAGCATTGGAAATTATTTGGGCTGGCTCTTTTAAATTACATTGGGTCCAACTATAGTAAATGAGTTGAATCAACCTTAATAAATTATATTGAGCCAACACATTTGCTTTAAATTGGAATGACCATAATCAAAATCAAATCAAATCAAATTTTATTTGTATAGCACATTTCAGCAGCAACGCATTTCAAAGTGCTTTACATCAAATCAAACACAATGCAACATAGAATCAACAATAAAAACACAACATCAAGTCAGACTCCGTCAATAAATTTGTAATTGATTACGTTTCAAATACAACTCTAAACAAGTGGGTTTTTAGTTGAGATTTAAAGGAAGTCGGTGTTTCAGCTGTTTGAGAGTTTTCTGGAAGTTTGTTCCAGATTTTTGGTGCATAGATAATAAAATAAGTTGAGCCAACTCATTTTATTTAAATTAGAATAATCTTAATAAATTAAGTTAACCTAACACATTTGCTTTAAATAGGAGTAACAGAATTACATGGTGCTGAAATAAAGCAAAGTAATCAGGTGGAAAACCTTTCCATGATTTTTTTATGCTCATCCAAAGAGGTATTTTTTTCAGTGTATTTATTCTTGCACTTTGACCATAGCCATAATTTTCCGTTTTAATCTAATCAATTTTAGATGAACTCATTAATTAATAACTTCCATCCTTACCTGTAAATTTTGTGGGGTCCACAGAGTTATCATTCCTGGGATTATTCTACAGCAGAGGAACCCAACGTCAATGGAGATCCAAGGTAAATTTGCAATTAGTTGACTTTTCTTAAATTCTGTCTTATTTCTTCGCCGTTTGCAAGAGGAAGAGGATGTTGTGGAAGTTGCTGGATTTAACTTTTCTTGGTTTGGTAGCTGAGCTCCTTAGCATGCACCTGCAGTGTACAACTCCCTTGGCATCGTTATTTAGCAAAAATCCAGATTAGCCTTTTCCCGAGGCTGAAGCTAACGGCTAATCCCAGAGAAGACGAGATCAAATCGGGCTTCTACTGTCTTGAAACAACTGCAAAACAGAAAAAAACGCCACAGTAGTTCAGAGAAAGAGACTTTGTGAACTTTTAAACCGTTCTCACACTCACATTGAGAGGTTATTCACACAGAAATCAAAGATTATTTACACAAGAAATGGAGGTTAGACTAGAGGCTGTGCGCCAACAATGATCATCCTGTGCGAAACTCGTACTGAAAATAGACCGTGTAAAACATTTACTATCGGATTAACTGTGTAAAATACAGTAAAGCAGAAATGTAGCGAAAACGTTATCATTTTAAAGCCGAACAACCTAAATGGCACAACACAATAGTAGAACAATTCATATATCTACGTTGTCATTTTTTTATTAAATAATTTTATAGCGCAAAGGGGTTTTGAATCAAAAACATTGCTTATTTTGCCAGTACATATTTTTGTGTTTAATTAAGAGTAATTGCTATTAGTTAATTAATAATGATCATTTTAGACCCTGCAATTAACTCAACAAAAAAATATTAATCAAGCCCCACTGCTACTTTATATGCCATCAAACTTCTGACTTTTTGGTGATTTTGTGGTGGAATTATTTTTGTAAAAACCCATGACAGGATTTGGATTAAGTTTCTGAGTATCTACAAAATACTTTCATAATATATTAATCGAAATTATAGAGCGATATAACAACTTTGTGTTCATTACTTTCTAGTAAACAAAGTGCAAAAACGTATAATTTGAGAGCAAATCAAAGCAAAATCTTTTTAAGGTGGAGTTGAGAGGACAATAAAAAAATAAACTAAAATTTAAAGAGGGAATCTGAAACTGAAGTATCAATCCGACAATGACATCGACTTGGTATTGATCATTTGGACTGATCTGTCTCACCTAAACACCTTAATCTTCCCCGATATAGGAAGAGAATTAGATGGGAAGTGTGATGTTTGCTGGGGAACTGTGTGCATCCTTACACACAAGTGAAGGAAACACATCTTTAGTAAAAAAAACGAGGGCATGTCATTGTCCTGCTTTGTCGTTTACTTTAGGCTTAAATTTTGCCTTGTTCATGGGGCAGCCCCCTTTCAGCCACAGGATGGGGATTGTTCTGGGAGCCTGCAGTCACCTTCTTTCTTATCGCCGCCACTGCCCTTCCACAGACCCCCCATGATCTTTGTTTTTACTCCTGGCCTCAAACAGCTTAGATTGCTGCCTGATGTTCCTTCCTCTTGCCCTATTGTTTCAGTGTCTCCTCTTAAGTATGACTTCTCTTCTTGATGTTTGTGCGTTGGAGCAAATATGGGGCGGTTTGGGTGTTGGGGTATATAGAGTGCATGTGAAGTTTTATGGTTAACCACATGTGTTTTTCAATCTCTGAGCTTCCATGTTTTTTTCCCAGGGTGAAGGGTTTGTGAATAATACGTGTAGAGAGAGAGAGAGAGAAAAAGCCCGAATGGGGGGGGGACATGTGGTTCTTGTTTGGGGCTCAGCATGCAGCGATGGTGGGTCTGGTTTCTCTTTGCTCTGACTTGCATTCGCAACCTAAACACCCCGACGATTATTAAACTATATGGATGCCCTCAATGCTCCCTCGATGTGAAACGGATAAACACACATTAGCTGCGCGCTCTTCTGCAGGAACTAAACTGTCGGAAATACAGGGGTTTTTTTTCTTTCACGTCTTTATTTTATCTCTTGTCTATATGTATATCCAAGATCAGGTTTCATGTTGGTTGCAGCTGTGTGCGAGCATATTAACATGATTCCTCTGGGCTCTACGAATTGACAATATGTGCAGTGAATCATATAAACAACAATTTCAGCACAATTGAGAATAAAATGTAAAAAATGTGTTGCAGGTTTTAGATAATGATGGTTTACAAAATGGAGAAGTTACAAGATAATCCAGATTTATACAATATGCTGGCAGTTTTGGCTATGATGGGAGGAGGGGTTTTTGTATAAAAAGCAAAAAAAGATACTTAAAAGTTTCTACAGAGGGTTGGTGATCTATTATCCAGTCTGGGTCAATAGAGAGCAAAACTCCAGCAGGTGTTGGTCATGTTGATTCCTCAGAGTTTTGTGCAAAGTTCCTGTTTTCTATCCTTTGGAGCTTCCATTCTTTAGGATGGATGGAAAATATGACTTGAAAATGGTTGGAAAATGTTTTGGGGTTTTTTTAGTAATATTTTGCAGACACTTGACAACAATAAAGGTTGAAATCACTTTGGAGTTGTTTTCATAGTCGGACACTTCAGTGCACATGATGTACTGGAATGCGCCACAGAAGTGCAGTTGTTGGGAAATCCCTTCTGGTCAGCCGGGTTTGTCATGACGGTTACCAGAGTATTTCTTCATCTCTTAAACTGTGCAGCGTTTTGAACCAGCAGATGCTGCATGCAGCTGGATTTGGACTTCAGCTGATTTTATTTATTTATTTATTTATTTTTTCTCCAGCATCATTGACGTTTACATTTAAGGCGATGTTGGTGTTGAGTAATTCTAGTCGAGTGCAGAGGGAGCTACATGTACCTTGTTGATGCTGATATGTTTTGGCTTGGTCCGCCTTTATATTTCTCTGCTGTAGCTGCATGGAAAACCTTAATGTACCCAAATTGCAAAGTTTAATGGAGTCTCCTCTGTTTTGATCCCCTGATTTAAAGCTGCCACACAAATGAATGCGTCACACATAAAAGAGTGCTGCTTTTGTTTGGTACGTTTGAACACTGAACTGTTACTGTTGTACTGGATATTTTTCACTCAAATATTTGTACTGTAACACCACTCTCCACCGGTCATTGATGGTTACAAAACGTGAACTGTAAGGACATGCCTATCTGGATTCTTGTAAAAAAAAAAAAAATGAAAAGAAAAAAGTGTGAACGACTGAAGATTTCTCTGCCTGACATTTCCAGGAGTCGTAAAAACGTTGCAAAACAGAGATTTAGAGAGAATCTGATGCAACGTGTGAGAATCGCATTGAAAATAAGTCATCAGGAGTACACATAATAGTGAACAGATGCAGAAGAAAAGGACTTGAATTCATTTACAAAAAAAAAAAATCCTAAGAAAATCTTTTGGATAAAATGTTTTTCAAGCCAAACACGCCAGGAGGAGTGACCTAATGTCAGATTGATTAAGAGGGAAGAGAGAGGAGAAATCTGTGATCCAGATGAAAAAAAAAATCTCCAAATGTGGAAAATGAGCTGTAGTGCTTGTGTGTGTGTGTCTGTGGCTGGGTGTGGATCAGAGCCGGAGTAAACAAACCCGCAGCTTAGCACCGTGTTTGATCTGCTCAACTACGAAACACTGAGCGGAGTAAACAGAAAAATAAGGCTGGGTCAGCTACAGAGGACGGGGCCGTGAGGAGTGTGAGCGTTTAGTAACTACACCTCATAAAAAGTTGCCTGGTCCAAAACCCCCCAAAAAAGCTGTTTCTTAGCACCCCGATCTTGGCACGTCGTCACTCAACTTTGAGTTATGTTGAAGTGCTCCAAAATGAAACTCAGATCCTATTCTTTGATAGTGGATGCCCCCTGCTGAAAAAGCTGCAATGTTTTTGCTTTGCCTTGGAACATTTACCTGTAACTTTTTATATTTCGGCAGCAAATCGGAAAAAGGCGTTTCTAATCAAGTTAGTCTGCAGCTGGTTGGTTAAGCAGAGTCTGAACAAAAGTTAAAAAACAAAAAAAGTTAGAAATTACGGAGCCCCCTAGGGGACATGGGGAATTTTTTCTTTATAGAACATTTCGCAAAACTTTATGCTCCTCGAAAAACTTTATGCTCCATCGCATTTTATACTTTTATGCTATTTGATTATAAACTTTTAGCAAATTTTGCATGTCAAGATTAAAACTTTGATTAGCTCCTCGCAAAAACTTTTATTTGGCTAAACTGTATCATGATCAGTTGTGCGCATAATTGAATACTGTAAGACTTTTCACGGTGGTCACCGCATTTCTGATTTAATATAAGGTTATGTAAGGTTTTTCCATGAATGTTAATATCATAGCCAGAAATATTTGAAGTTTTATATCTTTCTTTAGGATATAAACCACCACAAACCTATGATATAAACAGAAACCTTCCGTAGTAGGAAAGAAATATAAATACTGTACATCCAAACTATATTTCTGAGTTATTATCATAATAAGTCATCTGACAGTTTTGATTGTGTCGCTGTTGTGTTGGTTAGCTAAATGGTTTAAAGAGCTGCTTTTATGTTCAGTTCCATCTCAACCTTTAACAGACATAAACATGCAGTAAATGAATCGATTTTCAATCAGTTTTTGCACTAAAGACTTAATAATAATAAACACGTTATTTTCATTCATATGGCTCTGTAAGAGCCATATGAATGAAATAAGTTATTGATATGATAGGAAGCACGCGACTTGACACTTAGGTGGTGGTGTGCCGATGTGGGAGTGACGTCATCAAGTATGAATGGGAAGGTTGGCCTGCTGGTTTGTGTGTATGGGGAAACGGTGAGCGGTTGGTCAGTCCTTCCAAAGTTTGGAGCATAATAATCAAAATGGAATAAATCGATAAATGTGAACAAAGAAGTGGTTTGGAGCTAATTGATACACAGAGAGATGAGATTCCCTGAGTGTAACTTCAATACGGCTCTTTACCATAATTAGTTTGTCGTGTTTTTAATAAAAAAACGTGTTTATTATTATGAAGTCTTAGGTGCAAAAAACTGATTGAAAATCGATTTATTTACTGCATGTTTATGTCTGTTAAGGTTGAGATGGAACTGAACATAAAAGCAGCTCTTTAAACCATTTAGCTAACCAACACAACAGCTAATAATCAAAACTGTCAGATGACTTATTACGCCGAGATAATAACTCAGAAATATAGTTTGGATGTACAGTATTTATATTTCTTTCCTACTTACGGAAGGTTTCTGTTTATATCATAGGTTTGTGGTGGATTTATATCCTAAAGAAAGATATAAAACTTCAAATATTTCACAACGTGATATTAACATTCATGGAAAAACCTTACATAACCTTATATTAAATCAGAAAGTACGGCGGCCACCGTAAGAAAGTCTTACAGTATTCAATTATGCCGCACAACTGATCAGTACAGTTTTGCGAGGGAACGCAAAAGTTTTTGCCGAACGCAAAAGTTTTTAGCTGGTAACGCAAAAGTTTTTTAACTAGGTAACGTAAAAGTATTGTAGGAACGCAAAAGTTTTAGGAACGCAAAAGTTTTTCAACTTTGGTAACGCAAAAGAAAAATTCCTCATGTCCTAAGTCTTAGAAGAAATAAAACAAGACGACTAAATGTCTGGCATCACAATCCCTGGGAAAAGTTTCTGTTCATAGAACATTTGGAGAAAAATACTTTCAATGGATAGAAAAAATGCCATCCATCCATTTTTATATTTGAACCTTGTTTGGATTATAAATTTTGAGCAAATTTTGCATGTCAAGATTAAAATTTGATTAGAAAATAACGTGAACTAATAATTTGCGATTTGGCTAAATTTATCATGTTGTTTTTTTTCTTTGAAATCATGTTACGATTTATTTTAAGTCAACTTTTTTCAACACGAGTTCAAAGAAAACGGCGTCAGGAATGGTACCAAAGGGGAAACGCTGCATAGTCAACAGATATAGGAACAGAGGGTGAGTGAGTGCAGAGGACATGAACACAGCAAAACACACTTTCACAAATATTTATTTGTAGAAAACCTCCATAAAGATGCAGACTTGCAAATGGATGAAGTAGAAAAAAAAAATCTCCGTGTTGACAGAAATTTTGGTGCTTGTACCTGTAGCTGCATGTAAGATTAGAGTTTTATTCTCCTCGTATTTTAGCCAGCGAGAAGCTGAACGAGCAAATCAAGGTTCACCTCAATCATTTTGTTCAACAATTCAAACATCAGAATAAGTTGCAGATCAAAGCTAGAGGAACACCACACTCCATTTATCAGCCTCCTGACAGCCAGCATCAGAGACACGGCGTTACTTTGGTGAACCTTGACTACCTTTGATTGCTCGTTACTCATCTGAGGAAAAAAAAAAAAAAAGAAGAATCTTAACAGTGCGCCTCTGCCTGTTTTTTTCCAACCTTGATGAAGTTAAAATTAGTCTTTTAAAAGGCAGAATTCAAAGCTGGCAGCATGAAAAGGAGGGCAGAATGAAATGTCGGCACTGCGGTGTTAAAAGGGAGATGGGAGATGAGAGATCCTAGTGTCTGACTTTGGTGTGACTTCAAAAGGCTGTGTTTAAAGCGGCAGGCCTTAATGCTGGCCTGATAGCAGAACTGTCACGTCTGTGTGACCTCCCACAGCTGGCCAGCCGGGGACACAGGACTCACGCCGTGCCTCTGTGTGTGTGTGTGTGCGTGCGGGTGTGTGTTTGGTGGTTTCTTGATGTCTGCATATGAGCTTGTTTGCTTTTTGAATGTTTGTGTGCAGGCACTCTTGTGGCTCTCCTCTCTGTGTGTCTTGATGTGATTGTCTGCGTGCCCTTTAATGTTTGTGTTTTTGATGTCTGTGAATGTGAATTTATGCGTGTTTGTGTGTGCAGAGGTTGAAGATCTAAGCCTGGCTCTGCCCTCTCTCCCTATGCACAGGGGTCTCTTTTTTTCTCCCCCCCCCTTCTTGTTAAGATTCAAACATTGATGGGCTTTGAACTGCAGCTGTGGACTCTGCAGTTATTTCGCACCTTTAGCTCGAATAGTTAAAGTTCCCATTATGCTGCCCATTACCACTGCTGCCATTGCAAACCATAGCTGCTCATTTTGATGTTTTTAACTAAGAAACTAAATAAAAAAACTAAATAACTATTGAATTTAATCCAAACTGTTTTTCAACTTTGGCCTTTGGCAAATAAAAACCTCTTCCTTATTAGTCTTAGAGGAAATATATAATAAGCAAAGGTTTAAGTTGTATAGCAGTGACACATTTCTATTGCCGAAATGAAGTCCATGCAGGATGACAATACGCCATCAGGCCAAAGAAAGACAGTGACTCAAATCTTCCACAGTAAAACAGACTCCTTAAAATGGCAAGATGGAGAAAAGTATTAAATATTAAAGGTGGATAAGTGGTGCTGAGGTCTTGAACGTACAGATGCACATTCCTGTAAATGGAGAGGAGGGGCCAAGAGGTGGTGAGCAGTGCTGATATCTGGTTGGCCACCATATTGGCGTTACCCAACTACTGGTAGTCTTACTCCTTAGAGACAACAACAAGCTCCAAACTATTACCAATTAGTATTTACTTTAACATTTGTGATCAAAATAAAACAAACGCGGTTACAAGAGTCAACGCTAGGTTGATACGCAATCCTGATTTACACCAGTGCAGTTTATGCAAGTAAACTTTATTGATATAATATAGCACCTCTCAGTGCTGTGTAAAGTGCTTAAAAACACAATGATGGAAAATAAACACCGAGTTAAAAGCTTTTCTCCACAAAAAAATTTCTTTTGGCTGCTTTTTATATTCATCTTGGTTTAGACCAACCAAAGCTGTCTGATCTAAAAGTGGTCTGAGCTTGGATTTATAATTAAGTATTAATAAAATCCACACAAACTCTGACCTCTGACAGCTGGCGGCCTCTGGACATTCCTTAATCTCATCTGTTATTCGCAGGTTGGACAAGTTTAACATGATTTCCAGCCTCTTTTTAAGGCCACCACATACACACAAACATCTGACACACGCTTGCTTTGTTTTGCACCTGCGTGAAGCACGGAGATTTTTCCAATCTCCCTGATTTGTGTTCTAAAGGCTCCTGGACGTGCTCATCAGGCGGTGGAGTAAAAAATTTCCAGCGGCCCACTCCCGGCTCCCGACCGCGCGTCTGCTCGGCGGACAGCGGGAGAGCACAGGAAACATCAGGGGATGCCCCTGTCACACCCCGATCTCCGCTTTGATGGGTCACATCAAAACAAGTTCCTATCTGAGAATCGTCCTCAAAGGCAAAACTGGGGGAGGTATGGGAGCGCGCGTGTGTGACAGATACACACCGAGCAAAGAGAAGCGGAGCAGGCTCACAAAGATCCACATAAACAGCGTCCTTGTTCTACTGGACTCAGCTGTTGATAAGGTTCAAAGGTCCCAGATGTGGCAAGTGCTCATACAGCGGTCTGTGTTTGGGGCAGATGCAAACTGTCTGACCGAGATAATGAACTTCTAAAGGGATATTAAACCTTGCAAGACAGTCGGTATCCTGTCATTCTGTCTCTTGCTGTGAATCTGCGCCACAAACTTTAAAACTGTAGTTCTGGGTTAAATCGACGCAGTCAAGGTTCTCTGACGTGAACCACACTAAGCTAAACGGCATCATCAAGCTCCAAAACTGGATTCAGCCCTGAACCTGCTGCCTCTATCCTACTTTCTTTCTTTGCGTTCAGTTGTTTTCCTTCTCTGACTTTTCTTGTTATTGAGTTCAAACAAATGCGGCCAATGAAGTCAGTTTTTTTTATGTGACGAACATTTAATGTTTATCTGATGACATAGGCAGTATTGTTGCTAGTTTAAGATTTCCTGAAGTAATGTTCAAATTAGAAAGTGCATATCGTACGGTGACCGTATTTTGATTTTATGAAAAAGGGAATACTGGTTACTAAAACACTTCAGTGACTTTAGTCATTTTTAATATATCAGTGTTGGTTTGATGAGTGAAACTGGGCTGAAATGAACAACCAATGTTTATTTCAACCTTGTGTGTTAGACCATGATTTGCTATTAGTCAGAATTTCTCCTGTATCTTTGGAAACTCTTTAGCGCTTGTGCACAGACTCTATACTGTTCAGTCCGTAAGATGTTGTTTGGTTTTATGTGTCTGTATGTCTCTCTCCTCTCCAGCAGTGCCTCCCCTCCATTCTCCAGTCTCCATTGTGGCCCCAAATGAAAGCGATCCGACTTAATGTGTCGGCACAGGGAGCGGCCCGCTCATTAAAAATGCTAATGTCTCCCGTTGGGGCTTTGATGCAAGACCCAGGGACACAAAATAGCCGGCCGAGGTTACAGAAGGTCTGTGTAATCCTTTGTCTGGGTCCTGAGGCTGGGAGACACCCAGCTGAGGGCCCTGACAGTCACAATTAATCATGTCAGGGACGCCTCACTCAGGTCCAACTTGTCCTGTTTTAATTAGCCAACACTACAGACACACACACACACAAATCCACCGCACCCACAAAGCCACAACAAGCAAGTTAAAAACCACACAAATAACAAACCTCTTAGGTCTTGAAAGACTTGATAGGACCGTCAGATCACCAAGCTGCCTGATGTGTGTGTGTGTGTGTGATTAAATGCTTAGTGGAAGTGGTCACACACTCTGATGTGTGTTTGAGAGAAAAGACGTAGAATCCTGGGAGCTTCTGGCCACTATAAGGTTCTGAACCCGTTAATGGAAAGCTTTTAAAAGAAGAGCTGCTCTGTCTTTGTTGTCATGTGAAGCTTAGTAATACTGCAGGGAAATGTTTTGTTTTGGTGTTAAAATGTTCCTTTGAACGAATTACCTCATGAATATTTTCTATTTAAAGAAGATACCTAAGTAGCATTCAATGTTTTTAGGTAACTTGCTGATGTTTAATGACGTTTTGCAGTTGAGCGAGAAGCTCCTCTATAGATATTCATGGTAGATTTACCTAATTAGCAAAAAAGCAATGGTTCATGTACTTTTTTATATATCTATATATATAAAAAAATATATTTTCAAAGAATCTATGAACTAGACTGGAGTTATTTTGTCATGTTACAACCAACAAATAATCTGAAAAATCTAGCATCATAATGGCATCATTTCTGAAATTATCCATTAATATCACACTGGAGTAAAAGAGACTGAGGTTTACCCCCTCTGAAAACATTTGCAGTGGAATAAGTGGAAACATTTCCCTTTCAACAGCATAACCTCTGGTCTGTACAGTTTACTAACGGAGTGTGTTGTAAGAAAAATAAAGAGAAAGAAAGTGACGCAACTCGGTTGTAAACATCTCCAAGTTCCAGTATATCTTCTTCAAATGTGCGCCTTGAATCAAATTCAAAATGACCAAGTGTTTTCAAAAAGCTTTCGCCATGTTGTGTTTTTAATACTTCAACACGGTGTTTAGAAATCACAGCGGACTTCCCCTTTTATAGAAATGTGCTCCCTGCACAGAGTGTGACTTGAATATATTTGTAATTTTGAATTACAGTTTTGAGTGAAATTGTAATTCAGTTCATGTGGGCTGATGTCGAGCTTCCCTCTGGAGCTCCGTTCAAACTTCTGAATCGGCTGCACACACCAGAAGGCTTAACTCACAACACCTGAGCAATGTGTCACTTTTGACTGTTTTTTTGTTGTTGTTGTATATTTTTAGCTCCTCCAACCCCAAACTGTTGGCTGGAAGCTACTGTGCCTTGTCACTGTACAGTATAGTGAGGAGCTGTTCTCTCTCCTGGAGCCGGTGTTTGCTCTCAGTCTTGACAGCAGAACTGCGTGGCGGTAAGGTGACAGGCAGCTCAGACCAGCGTGCACCTCCAATACCAACACACTTCATGCTGTTTTTTTAGAAATGTATTTGCAAAGGATTGATTTAAAAGGGGATAATATATAACCATGCAGCACTTTTTTAAAATTATTATTCTTAAGCGATTTTATTGTCCTTCCACTTCACAACATTGTGTGGGTTGATCAGGCAGGGCCTACCTGTGGCATAGGCTAATGTTACGGGGTGCCAGCATTCCAGGGGCGCCATAATAAAGGACTTTTTACATAAATGTAAAAGAGTTGACGGGCTTTTGGTACTATATATGAGAGCAAGGGTCTGTCCCTGTCAATGGGATTAGTTACTAGAAGGCCGCACCGAGGTATTGAGTCTGGATGGAACGATCCGCCACATCTCTTCCTCCCTTCGTCTTCGGCTGCACCCTTCTGGAGCCACATGTCAAGGGGAGGCAGGAATGCAGGGGAATGGAAACAACAAGAGAGAATGTCCTTTTCCCTGGAGCTATGTGGAAGGGAAGGCTTGTATTACTAAACGAACAGACGCACACACACAACTCTTTGTAGAGAATCTACGTCTTGTCTCACCTTTGCCCATTCCTGCTCGCTGAAATGTGAGAACGCAGCAGCTCGAGGGCCTGTCTCTGACTGGATCTTGGAACGACTTCCATTTTTTTTTTTTCTTTAATCTACCAATCATTTGAGGAAACACTGCACTTTAAATTTTAAAGATGGCCATAAGAGGTCAAATGGATGTATGCAGAAGAAAAACTTGCAAACTTGATGAAGAGTAAAAGTCCCAGAATTGGGGGGAACAATTGTATCTATTTCTGAGATGCCAAAGAAAGCTTTTCCATGTCATTAAACATGATACCGAGCCGTGTGTGCACTGCTTCATGTCCGTTTATCCGAGCACCTGCGTGTGTGCCGGACCTGTTTGACCGGGTAGGATAACCGTTACCCACATCTTCTCAAATTAGTCTCCCTCTTTGCTTTCCACCACCTCCTGTTATGATCCAGCCCTTACTGAGTTTCAGCAACCCAGCTTTCAGCACATTTTGGTGTAGCTTACACAGAGATATTTGGTCCTCATTTTCTCTCTGGAATTGTAAACATATCCTCTTCATCTTTTTGTTGAAGTCTACAGTCTGTTTTTGGAATCCAGAAGCGCATGCTTCGCCAGCCTATAAGAAATGTTTGTTTTGATTTTTTTGTACATAATATTTCTTATATTTTTGCGCTGTATGTCAGTAGAAAAAAACCTGACTGACTGATCCTAAATACATCCCAAACATTTTTTTACAGGAGAACCGAACAAAGATTATTAAAATTAGCTTTTCCCAAAAGTGCAGGAAAGAGATCTCAAAATTACTTTTGACCCTCTAAAGCAGGGGTGTCAAACTCCAGTCCTCAACGGCCGGAGTCCTGCAACTTTTAGATGTGCCTCTGTTGCACCACACCTGAACAGAATAATTAGGTCATTAGCAAGGCTCTGGAGAACTGATCTACACAAGGAGGAGGTAATTAAGCCATTTCATTCCAGTGTTTTGTACCTGTGGCACATCTAAAAACTGCAGGACAGCGGCCCTTGAGGACTGGAGTTTGACACCCGTGCTCTAAAGCAATAGGGCTTTAGAGCCATAATAGGGCTGCAAAATCCAAATTGCTTTGGATTTGCAGTTGCTAAAGGTGGCACAGTGAGAGATTAAATATTCACTTGAAAACTTCCGTTTGTATTTACTCTGGTTATTTTTGTGTAGTGCTAAAAATTAGTTTGATGATCTGGGAAATTAAAGTTTGACAAATATAAATGAGTAAAAGTGAAGTAGGCCAAAATAGGTTCACCAGTTTTTGCCTTGGAATCAGGCATAAACAGAAACAACTTTGTGAGATTATTTGGACAAACTAATGTGTTAATATTTGTTTTGGCACATAAAGACTGAGGTGGAGGTAACTAAGATGAAAGAGATTGTGGCTCTGCTGGGAATTTGACTTTTTAATAATTAATTTCCTAAGGAGTTACTTAAAAAGGGTAAGTGTAGAAATTAATATCCAGATGTAGTGTGTTCCAGTTTACTGTCTTACCGTTCATATAGTGTAGACTTTTCTGAACTACAATCTATTGTAGCTATCTATATAATTAATTGAAATTACAAGCACAATCCCAACTGATTTTCCCAGCAGGAAAACATCCCAAACATTATTTCAAGACTTGCTCCAATGATTTCATTCATTTTTAAACCCTACCCTTTACATTCCAGTAAAATCCATTTCTCTATCTCTTCTCATTATCTCCATCTGCTTCCTGAATGCTCCCCCCAGTCCCTCAGTCAGCCGTACCTGTCGTCCTGACCCCTGCCCTCCAAATGCTGACTCAAGGTGTTCACTTACCCTCCTCGCTTTGCTCCCTGCCTCCCTGCCAGACGCCCCCGATACGCACAAACACACACCTGCAGGAAACAATGGAGGCTTTATTCAGGGTGGGCACGCCGCTGATACAGCCAGCTCTTTATCAGGGACTGGGATCTGGACATGGGCGTCTACCATGCCTGCTCCACATTGCTCTGGAGATTTACTTAAAAGTGCTCCAGTCAGGGCAGCGCACGCTGCTTCGCTTTTATCTTTTGGATTAGCAATGACCTCATCAGGCGAAGTGGGGTATTATCCAAAGGATATCATAGCTCTAGCTTTATTTGTGTGCTCAATAAGAAAGAAATCTGGCTTATGGTTCCGCTTATTTTCCTTTTATTTCTCATTTTTTAAGCAGATTTTGGCGCTGTTTAATTGATCTTTTAATTGACCCAGCAGCAGTGACATACATCACTGCTCAAATAACATGTTTTTGTGGGAATATTCCTCAGCTGCACAGATGGATGAAATGGGCCGAATAAAGGAGTGCACAAAAAAATAAAACACAGCAAATGCCTCTATCGAGTGAATCTCTTTGCTCTGATGCCAAACCTCCAGTTGTCATGATTTGCGGTGTTTGAGGTGAGGCAGCACGCAGTAGAACCCAGATGAGGTGATGAGGAGTTTAATGAGAAAAACCAAACAGAAAACAGTCCACAGACCTGGCAGCACTGCTGAGCGGAAGGCTGAAGCTCACTACAGGTAGCAACAGGCTATACGAGGACTCGACATACATTGACGTAGCAAGACGTACACTGACTGACACTGACGTAGGACCCCACCAAGACAGACACACACAGGTGACGCTAAATACACAAGAGGGTAATCAGGGAACGAGACACACCTGGGAACTAATCAAGGGGATAGACAGGACAACACAGAGACTCAGGGACACAGGAAACTAGAAATAAATACACAGAAAAACATGGAACCTAACAGTACCCCCCCCTCAAAGGGCGGCTCCAAGACGCCCAAAAACAGTCCAAAACTCAAACACAACACGGGTGGGCGGAGGGGCGCTGGAAGGAGGGCCAGAGTCCAAACAACGAAAAACTACCCACAGGGTGGGCGGAGGCAAAAAAGGCGGAGCCCACGGGGCAGGTCCGGGGGCCGTCCGCGGCGCTGAAGGCGGAGCCCACGGGGCAGGTCCGGGGGCCGTCCGCGGCGCTGAAGGCGGGAGCCACGGAGGCGGTCCGGCGGCCGTCCGCGGCGCAGGAGGCGGGAACAACGGAGGCGGTCCGGCGGCCGTCCGCGGCGCAGGAGGCGGGAACCACGGAGGCGGTCCGGCGGCCGTCCGTGGCGACGAGGAGCACAAGGAGTCTCTGGGGCCGCACGGGGGCGGCGACGAGGAGCACAAGGAGTCTCTGGGGCCGCACGGGGGCGGCGACGAGGAGCACAAGGAGTCTCTGGGGCCGCACGGGGGCGGCGACGAGGAGCACAAGGAGTCTCGGGAGGAGCACAAGGGGTCTCTGGACTGACACTAGGGGGCTCGGGACAGGCACTGGGAAGCTCGGGACAGGCACTGGGAAGCTCGGGACAGGCACTGGGAAGCTCGGGACAGGCACTGGGAAGCTCGGGACAGGCACTGGGAAGCTCGGGACAGGCACTGGGAAGCTCGGGACAGGCACTGGGAAGCTCGGGACAGGCACTGGGAAGCTCGGGACAGGCACTGGGAAGCTCGGGACAGGCACTGGGAAGCTCGGGACAGGCACTGGGAAGCTCGGGACAGGCACTGGGATGCTCGGGACAGGCACTGGGATGCTCGGGACAGGCACTGGGATGCTCGGGACAGGCACTGGGAAGCTCGGGACAGGCACTGGGATGCTCGGGACAGACACTGGGATGCTCGGGACAGACACTGGGATGCTCGGGACAGACACTGGGATGCTCGGGACAGACACTGGGACTTACTG